>NC_091128.1:63989321-64299321 GCF_040183065.1 Periplaneta americana
ATTTCATGTGTTTCGAAAAAAAATTAGAATGGCTTCTTTAAGACTCTCTGTTGAAGCCGACGATGGTGTAACATGGCCTAGAACAGCGTTTCTCTAACTATGGTCCGCGGACCACCTGTGGTCCTCGAGGTCTGCCCTTGTGGTCCTTCAAAAAAGACAGAAGAAAAAATAAAATTCAAATGAATTGCATATTACATTATAGCTGAAAATCTCAGAGATTGGAAATTACACATGGCAATCGCTTTTACTTTTTCTGCCAGTACTGACATTTTGTGAAATTTGTTACCCTACCCGTCTATCGACTTCCCACTATACTCTCAGCAACAAAAGAGGGATTTAAAGCACTATGAACGTGGTGTTTCTCGCTATCTTTTCCCTGCACTTCTGGTGCTGCATCTATAATCCAGCCAGGGACCACCCGAATTCATTACAGAGGACCAAAGTACCGAACCTTTTCGTGTATTTATGACTTTAAATCTTTCTTATGTGGTACACGCTAGTAGTTGCTTATGCGTCTGTTAAATAGTGCCATTATACATACTGAATAACTTCGATCCGGATCGATATTAATAATAATAATAATAATAATAATAATAATAATAATAATAATAATAATATCAATAATATATCAATGATTCTAGTTTCATTAAAGAAATATCTAGTCATTCAAATATAGGCCTACAACAACTGTGTAAGTATCGACAGGCTCATTCATCTCATTAATGTGAGTACCAACATTTATTTATTATTTTTTTAGTTTATAAGTTAAAGATTATCCAAACTCTAATAGCCTTGAAATTATTTAAAAAAACGAAAATGAATCTTCTTCTATTAACATTAACTTAATTAGTTAATACTAATATAAAATTAATTGAATTAAATTAATTTTAATTAATTATAATTTAAAAATAAGTATACTGGTCTTAAAATATACTACAAAAATTATAAATTTACTTTCGGAGGGAACAAGAGTAAGGTGGTCCGCGGAACTGTTCTGATTTAAAACAGTGGTCCCCACTTCAAAAAAGTTTGAGAAACGCTGGCCTAGATAATGTGAACCTGAGTCTTTAATCACATACAATACAATACAATACAATACAATACAATACAATACAATACAATACAATACAGTAGAGATTATAGAATAACATAATTAACCAAACAATAATAATTACATGGCACTTTCAGTTTTTTGTGCAAACTGTCAGGTGTGTTTTGAGGTTGAGTTAGAAATCTGCAGATAATGCGCTATCTGCCTTGCTTTTTCATAGGCATGCTTTGTGTTTTGCAATATATCTGCTAGATGGCGCAGCTGTTCAAATTATAACTGCATTATAATCACTATTTGATTACAATGATATAATATATAGACTTGGTGGTCATATAAACTTCAAGGTTAAGTTGGAGGCAAAAGATAAAATTTAAAAAAAAATCTTTAAAAAATGTGGTCCGCCGTTACCACCAAATACAAGTTTTGAGGCATTATGCTATTCAAACTTTTGACTTTGATTCTGATTTTTTCGCCTCACCCTAGTCCTCAATCCTTACCCCTTCCCTCAAGGCGGACTATCAGATAAATATCAAAACACTTAATTCTCCTTCATACGTTAAAACTTAACACTCCCATTCTTCAGACAGCGTGAATAATACACAGTTCGACTATTAGTATACAGAGTGAGTCGGGAGAAAAGGTACATGGTGTGAGGGATGATAATATTGATAATTCAGAACAAAAAAGTTTATATGAACATATGCCCTGTCCTTAACAGTTTCTGACATACAACTGTTTGAAAATCACGGGCGTCAGTCTCATATTCTTCATCAGGACTCATATGTGGACGCAACCAAAATGATATTAGGCTGTAGTAGGATCAATGAAACGTATCCAGGGCGTTGGATGGGTCGCGGTGGAATCATTTCTTGGCCATCGAGGTCACCCGACCTTACTCCATTGGATTATTGTGAGGCTGGCTTAAGAACGAAGTCTACAAGCGCTCGCATTTTACATGCTTGTGCTCAAGTAAAGGAATGTCCGAATCAGCTCAGAACAGGAACAGCAACAGTTGTCTACAAGATCTGGAAAATGCATTGAAATTGACAGTGGACTTTTTGAACATGTTCTGTAAAGAAAAGTACACAATTAAACAGAACATAAGGTAAAAATGTTTTAATTTACTACCACTTGCACTTTTCTCGTTCCTCGGTGTTTCCATTAGTTTTCTTCGAAACCGTTAAGAAAAGAACATATGTTCATATAAACATTTTTGTTCAGAATCACCAAAATTATCACCTTTCAAATCACGTACCTTTTCTCCTGACTCACTCTGTATAAACGTTCACCGCAATTTGATCTTGATAATATTTAGCACATTTCTTTGTAACACAGTTAACGATGCTCTACAATTTCATGGCTATTCTTCTAAGAAGAAATAAATAAGCAGATTGTTTTCGTTTTTAATCGAAAGAATGAATGCTTTCCTTTATTGCTTTGACCATAGTGATGAATCTTGTGTTTTTAAAAAGCTACCTTTCTTTTATTCTCCGGTGGGCCTCAATTACTATTTTAGTTGGAGCTGAAAATTGTTTCATTATGAACGTCGTATCTCCCTTGTATAACTACAGTTTACTACTAAGGAATTCCACATGGCAAGCCTTGTTCCCAGAATAACTCCAGGTGTGAGAGAGTTCTGTTCCAGTGACATACCGCATACTTCACCACTCTTCGCCGTTGAACAGAGTATTCTCACATCTCCCGTAGTTCTCTCAGCCACGCCATATTTGTCGCATTTTATCGATGTACAGGGACATAATTTTATTTTTACTAACATTTTTAATATTAACCTGGCTATACCTTTGGATTAACGGTTGAGAACCGAAAATATCGTTTGCTACCCCCTTCCACAACTGGAGTTCAATGATACTGCCGTAAAATACAAACAAATCACTTTACTAGCTATAGGAGGGAAGAAAAGTAGTTCATCCATTTACGTAAACTAGGAAATATCGTAATTTTGAGTTTGATCATTTTCATTAGGCTTTTGTTTAATCAAAATACAGTACAGTATTAACAATAAGTATTTTTACTCACGAAATGAGTTATCCATGCAAACGTATTCATTATGTAGTGTATATTATACTGTCTACAGCACATTAGCATACAATATAGAAAATGAAGTTAAATAGAAAAATAATCATAATATGGATATTTAAACAAATTTTTGAAAATGGTGGCCGTTCATTTCGATACAGGCTTCAGTTCTTTTGCGCATATTATCGCACTATAGATTATTGCATCTAATTCCAATTACCAGTTTCGTCCTTCGTACCAGTAACTCATGTTGAAATAATTCTGTACCTACTCTATAAAAGAGTACCTTACGTACTGTAAATCCAATCTTCACTTCTGCCCGACCCGCACAGATAAAATTGCTCAAACATGCTATCTACTGTCCGTCCAAGTCGTTACGTCACAGAATCGTAGAAAGGGAGCAAATCACGTGACATTTAATTACTTAACGAGACTCTTTTATTTAAGTTATTTTAAACAGTTGTATAATGTTACGTAGACGTCCAATTCCTAACAGAAATTAATGTTTTCAGAAAAGAGCTAAGACAGCCCAGCCACTAGTCTTTATAAAGGGGCGAGCAGAAGCAGGTAGGGGAAATCGGGATGCGACGTAGACAAACGGACGGCAGTACCTGTGCGAAAATATGATTCAATATTGGAAGCTCTTTCGTTACTGAAAAACGCGAACATTTTTCTGGAACGTACTATACTCACTAACTCAGTACTGCTTACTATATGCGGCCTTGGTTCTGTGAGGAGGACAGTTGGAACTTTATTGGTAGAAGGGGTGGGAGTGAAGTACATTCAAAAACTCAGGTACAATAAAAATTCAAGTAAAAATAAAATGATGTCTCTGTATAATTTTGCAGGTTGAGAGGAAGTATTGAATTGTATTTACTTAATTGGAATTTCAATCTGAAACATTAGTCATACACAATCTGGTACTGCCCTGGTGAAAGAGAAATGTTAATCTCATCACTACTTCCAGGGTCCAGTCAGTCTCCTGTCAATACCGGGATTTTCCTCCGGCAATGCAAGGAAGATTCTGGCGCTGACCACATCACCTCCTATCATCGAGGTAAAGAAAACATGGGAACTTACTTCCCTGCCTCCCGTACACTGAAAAAGTGTACAAGGAGTATCTTATCTTTACATTAAATGATCTCTCACTACGAAAGTTTGGCCACGTGCATCAACGTTGGTTAATGTGACCGCTAGTTAGGTTAATGGCCAAGTGCACCAATCTCGGTTAGGAACATTTAAGTAATAGATATTAGTTAACCACGAATTACGTTCTTTTTCTGTGGCACCAAGCTCGACTACGAGTTGAACGACGCTAACCATGAGAATTTACTAACCGGTCGTGTGCGAGCGGTTAAGTAGTTAACCGTAGCAGTGAATCCAAGATGGAGTATGACAATTATAATCATATCTCACTCAAGCTAAATTACTATTCAAAAGTATGTTCATGTAAGGCAGTCATGTCAATTAATGCCCATAGGAGCAAGCGCGCGCTTTAGAGCTCAGGAGAGCCTGACGCTTTACAGCGGAAAGGAACAACACAGACGAAAGAGGTAGTATTTGCCGCTTGGTCGAGCTATATTCAGGGATGGCCAGCACTGATTCAATAGGTAAAGGGAAGAGAACTTATTAAAACTGTATCCATGTTAATTTTTAGATTTGTTTGAGAAGTATAAGTGCATTGTAAGAATGTAAGTTTTAATTTTAATGCTCATTTTTCACAAGTTTGAGTTTCTTTATTCAAAAGAAATATTTTCTCAGTTTTTTTTTTTTTTGGAAAAAATAAATTTTCAGATATAGGTATATTTATTTAGTAGCCTTACAGAATGTTTTCGTAAATCTAATATACCGTAAATACGTATACTGAAGATAGTGTATTGAAAATGTTGAAAATATTCGCATGGAAATTCTTTGTAAGGAAACAAATTAACAGAGCAACTACTGTTACATCATACGCAAAAGATACGTGCCCATGTGTTCTAAAAATGTCAGGTCTATAGCTTCAGCACATTTCGAGAAAGTAATTTAATATTCTGATGACAGGAAGTTGCTCACCAATATCACCTTAAAAGCATAATGTGATAAGAGTCTTGTTATGGAATATTACTTACATTTAAAACATATACAGCACCTAGGTAACTTTGCTTTGTAGCGTAATATTGTTTTGATTAGTTCATAGATTACTTTTATAAGGCTGAAGGTACCCTCAATATAAATTCCAACTTATCATGTCATTCTCAATCTTTTTTTTTCTTTTTTTTTTTTGGATATCACTTTCTTTATGAATGATGTGTTTCATCCACTTAGTATAGCATAGTTGTACTGCTATGGAATTTATGTGAATATTCCTTCTTAACTTTTTATTATGTTAATAACATTTAAAACACAACTGCAATATTAAGAAATTGGTATTAGTACTTTCGTTTTACAGACAATATAGATAATATCAAACAGAAAGAAGCCATAAAAATAACAACATAACATTTCACATTCCGATTGAAGTTTGTGCACCACTGTTTTCTTAATCCAACAGGCTGCTTATTCATATATACAACCCTTCCTCTTTCCATACTTAGCGCTTGATGCCAGCTCACGACATCAAGGTCAGAAAAATGCGCTTGCTTTGACATCACTGATGTAAGGAATTGCTTAGAAATGTGTGCAATTTCCTAGCTACCTTGGTTCGAAAGCAAGATTTTCAAAATTCCGTTTCAGCATACAAGAAACATAGTTCTTTACATTTGTTTCACATCGATATTTAACGACGCTATATCAACTGTAAAATTATTTACCGTCGGTGGAATTGATTATAGCGAGATGGTATTTGGGAGACGAGAGCGAAGGTTCACCATAGGATTGTCTAAAAATCACTTTAGAGTGGGGAAGATATCGAAAAAAGAAACACGCATGTAAAGGACACAAGCGGAATTCGAGTTGACGTCCCTGACCAGCCTCGGAACACAAGTCCAGCTCGCTATTCATAAGCTATCCCGGCGATTGTAAGAAATGGAATCACAAGAAGGAGATAATGAGTGTGAAAATACTGAACACCATAAAAATTAAGGCATCACAGACAATTAAAGAGAGCGAAATTATCATTTATCCCGCTCTGATGAAGTTAAAATGACGTAACTAAATAGATTACCTAAGAGAAGGGTAAATTGTCACTCGGCAATAGTCCATAAGAATGGCAATTTCAATTACGGAGTAGAGCCAGACGTGCTCATGGAGGGCATTTTGCCCGATGGGCGCACGGTGCACTAGCGGGCGTGAGCTAGAAACTTGTTGGATACAGTATATTATACAGGGACATCATTTTATTTTTACTAACATTTTTAATATTAACTTGGCTATACCTTTGAATTAAAGGTTCAGAACAGTAAACACAGTTTGCTACCCCTTCCACGACTGGAGTTCGATGATACTGGCGTAAAATACAAACAGATCACTTAACTAGGTATAGGAGGGAAGAAAAGTAGTTCATCCATTTAAGTAAACTAGAAAATATCGCGCTTTTAAGTTTGATAATTTTCATTAGGTTTTTGTTTAATCAAAATACAGTACTGCATTAACAATAAGTGTTTTACTCAAGAATTGAGCTATACTTTCGGACGTATTCATTATGCAGTGTATATTATACTGTCTACAGCACATTAGCGTACAATATAGAGAATGAAATTAAGTTGAAAAATAATCATAATATGGATATTTAAACATATTTTTGAAAATAGTGGCCGTTCATTTCGATACAGGTGTCAGTTCTTTTGTGCATATTATCGCAATATAGACTATTGTATCTAATTCCAATTACCAGTATCGGCCTTCGTACTAGTAACTCATGTTGAAATAATTCTGTACCTACTCTATAAAAGAGTACCTTACTTACTGTAAATTCAATCTTCACTTCTACCCGATCCGAAAAGATAAAATTACTCGGACATACTATCTACTGTTCGTCCAAGTGGTTATATAGTAGGGTCGTAGAAAGAGGGGAAATCAGATGACAGTTAATTACTTAACGAGGCCCTTTTATTTAAGTTATTTTAAACAGTTGTATAATATTACGTAAACGTCCAATTCCTAACAGAAATTAATGTTTCCAGAAAAGAGCGAAGAGAGCCTAGCCACTAGCCCTTACAGAGAAGCTAGCAGAAGCGGGTGGGAGAAACCGGGATGCGACGTAAGCAAACGGATGACAGTACCTGTGCGAAAATATGATTCAATATTGAAAGCTCTTTCGTCACTGGAAAACGCCAATATATTTCTGGAACGTACTGCACTCATTAACTCAGTACTGCTTACTTTGACTGCATACGTGGCCTTGGTTCTGTGTGGAGAACGGTTGGAAGTTTACTAGTAGAGGGTGTGGGAGTGAAGTACATTCAAAAACTCAGGTACAATAAAAATTGAAGTAAAAATAAAATGATGTCCCTATACATGTCAACAGACAGGGTCGAGCTCTCAGACATAGCGTATCCAAGCAGTAACTTCTCTGGTGGTTTCTAACATGGATAGGTCTAATGAGGCGGTGGAGAAGAGAACTAGTATCGGCACAACATTTAAACAGACTCAAGAGTAACAGTTTCTTTATTATCAGAACATGCCAAATGCTCAGTACCTATGTGGACACACAGTTGTATAAAAAATACTATATATAATATTGAGCGACATTACAACAGGTATGCACAAGCATATAATAAAACTGTTGGAGATGAGCTACTCAATTAATAGAAAATGTAAAACAATCTGTCGTCAATAAGGAATTTGTTTAGGAAAAAAAAAACTAGATACTGAACTTTTATTTTTATTGTAATGTGATTTAGATTGTTAACATTATTATAATTATTACTGTTATTATTATTATTATCATTATTATTATTATTATTATTATTTTACTTTTATTATTATTACAATCATATACATCTTTATCATAGTTTATTTTGAAAAATAAAAGCGACATATGGATGTTGTTGCAATTATTATTATTGTTATTATTATTATTATTATTATTATTATTATTATTATTATTATTATTGTTATTTCTTTCATTATTATCATAATCACATCCAGCAATATCACACAGTTTATTGTGAAAATGTAGAGCAAGGACGTTAACATCAGTTGTATGCGAGAGTGATAGGACGTCGATAAATAAACTGAGGAACTGATGTGAAGTGATTTTAAAAATATAAGGAAGTTGTGTATGTTGTTGCAGTTACTATTATTAGCCTATTATTATTAATTATTATTATTATTATTATCATATCCATCATTATCACAAATTATTATGTAAAATACAGTATAAACGACTTATGTATGTTGTTTAAATTATTATTATTATTATTATTATTATTATTATTATTATTATTATTATTATTATTATTATTAATCCGTGGCGCTACAGCCCGTGAAGGGCCTAGACCGACCAGCCGGCTGCTGGCCTCACGCCCACATGTCGAAGCAGAGGTGGACGATCATCCAACCAGAATGGAGGTATCGTGTGGTTAGCACGATGATCCCTCCAGCCGTTATAGCTGGCATTCGCAACCGGATTTCGCTACCTTTCGTAGCTTCCCAAGTGCATCACGATGCTGGGTGGGCACCGGTCCCATACACTGGCCGAAATTTCATGAGAAAATTTCTTCCCCCATGAGGACTCGAACCAGCGCGCATTCTGTAACGCGAGTCCTAGGCATTATTATTATTATTATTATTATTATTATTATTATTATTATTATTATTACTATTGTGTAATTTTCACACGGAGTCTGGAAAATAGTCGCTGATTTGATCCCAATTAAACGATGCCACAGGCGACGGTGCTTTGAGGGCAAGCTTTAAAATTGCTCATTTAATCGCACTGAAACTACGACTATTCTCGATGGGTCATTTATGGAAGAATGTCTTTATATTGCTAGTGAGTCTGTATGTCCTCAAGACAAAACAAAATTCAGTGTTACCTATTTGCCTGTCTAGCTATACAATGGCTCGTCATATACAGGGACATCATTTATTTTTACTTCAATTTTTATTGTACCTGAGTTTTTGAATGTACTTCACTCCCACCCCTTCTACTCATGAAGTTCCAACTGTCCTCTACACACAGCTCCAAGATCGCATATAGTAAACAGCACTGAGTGAGTATAGTACGTTCCAGAAATATGTTCGCGTTTTCCAGTGACGAAAGAGCTTTCAATATTGAATCATATTTTCGCACAGGTACTGTTCGTTTGCCTACGTCGCATCCCGATTTCCTCCACCTGCTTCTGTTCCCCCCTCTGTAAAAGCTGGGCTATTTTAGCTTTTTTCTGAAAACATTAATTTCTGTTAGGAATTGGACATTTACGTAATATTATACAACTGTTTAAAATAACTTAAATAAAAGGGCCTCATTAAGTAATTAACTGTCACGTGATTTCCCCCCTTTCTACGATCCTGCGGCATAACCACTTGGACGGACAGTAGATAGCATGTCTGAGTAATTTTATCTGTGCGGGTCGGGCAGAAGTGAATATTGAATTTACAGTACGTAAGGTACTCTTTTATAGAGTAGGTACAAAATTATTTCAACATGAGTTACTAGTACGAAGGTCGAAACGGCAATTGGAATTAGATGCAATAGTCTATAGTGCTGTAATATGAACAAAAGAAGTGAAGCCTGTATCGAAATGAACGGTCACCATTTTGAAAAATGTGTTTAAATATCCATATTATGATTATTTTTCAATTTAACTTCATTCTTATATTGTACGACAATGTGCTGAAGACAGTATAATATACACTGCATAATGAATGCGTTCGCATGGATAACTCAGTTCGTGAGTAAAAACACTTATTGTTAATATAGTACTGTATTAAGATTAAACAAAAACCTAATGAAAATTATCGAACTCAAAATCGCGATGTTTCCTAGTTTACGTAAATGGATGAACTACTTTTCTTCCCTCCTATACCTAGTAAAGTGATGTGTTTGTGTTTTACGCCAGTATCATCGAACTATAATCGTGGATGGGGTAGCAATCTGTGTTTCCGGTTCTCTAATGGTATAGCTAGGTTAATGTTAAAAATGTTAGTAAAAATAAAATGATGTCCCTGTAGAAGACCTTGGTACAAATGTTGAACGGCAGTATTCAGAAGTAAGTAGTTCATTGCATATTCTCTGTGCCTTGATTAAACTATAGATGTTGTCGATACGACACAGTTGGCGATTTTCGTCCGAGGAGTGGACATTAACTGCATGGCACAGAGGAGCTTCTGGTTTTAATTTCCATGCGAGATGCCTGTACAGGTGAGAATATATTTCGTGCTGTTGAAAGTGAAAATCTGCCATGGGATAAGTTGGTTTCCGTCGCCACTGATGGTACCCCAAAGATGGTAAGTCGAAATTTGGGGTTTGTGAGTCATTTAAAGTCTATGTTGCTCCTAGGTCACAAATTTCATTCAGTTCATTATGTGATTCACCAAGGGGCACTCTGTGAGAGGAGTGTGAAAAATGACTCTGTTATGAATGTTGTTCTTAGGGATGTCGTAAGATCTGTATGACTGAATCATAGACAGTTTCGCGAGTTTCTAGATTCACTAGACTCTGGTTTCCCTGCCATAGTCTATTTTTGTCAGATACGATCGCTAAGTAGGTGTAAAACTCTTGAACGTTTCCTCCATTTCCTTGTACAAGTAAGACTTTTTATGGATATGAAAGGAAAGTCTGTTCCTGAGCTCTTCGATCCTGACTGGATTGCTAATTTAGTATTTTTTACCGTTGTAACAACTCATTAAATGCACTCAATGTTTTTTTACAGGGAAAAACTAGCTAATTGTTGACATGTTCGCCAAAATTAAATTAGAGCTCTGTATAAAACAATTCCAAAATCGCAATTTTCTTTATTTTTCAAATGTAACTGCAGTTTCTGTTAACATTGGTGATTCACTTTACGAGTCATTCATTCAGTCTTCGTTAATCTAAAAACACATTCGAAGACTTAAGGTCTCTTCAGCCAGAGCTTGATAGATTTATTTCGCCATCAGTTGATGTCACAGCTGCACCCGCAGAGATGCAATTAGAATTAAAAGATCTACAATGTAATGACTTCATTAAGGAGAAGTACAGAATGCCGAATGATATCGTTCAGTTTTATTTTCATATTCCACGTGATCGATTCTCTCGACTACACGAGACAGCAGCAACCATATTGTGCATGTTTGGCTCTACATATTTATATGAGCAACTCTCCCTTGCCTTAAAAAGCTGTAAGTCCAAACACATCCCAAATGACAGATAATCAACTGAAGGCAGTTCATCTCTACCCCATTAGGAGTTTTGTTCCAGACAAATTCCTGTTTATTGCAAAAAACACAAAAAAAAAACACAAGAAAATGCATAAAGCAAAACCATAATATTAACATTGTGCCATGACATGACAAATTGAAATTAAGTAATAACAATTATTATTGTCAAAAAACCTAAAAAAAATGAATAAAGCAAAATCATATTACTGATATTTTGTTGTGTAGTCCGCCGAGTTAGCTCTGTGGTAGCGTGTCTGCCTATAGAATAGCCGGCCCGGGTTCGATTACCGACGGGGTCAGAAATTTTCATGTAAAATTTCTACCTTGGGATTGGAGAGATGGCGGTGCACAACTTCTAATCACTAGATTGTGCACCAATATGCCTGTGTTAAATCCCAAATCTCTCCGCAGTGCATATGAAGGGAAGGCATATGTCACTGTTGATAGTGATTCGTCCTTCGGATGGGGACGATAAGCCTGGCGGCCCCCTTGGTGCTATTCGACAGGAGTAGGCTACGTGCCGGCACCGGGTTTCCTCTTCTCCCTTCCTCATTTTCATCATCAGCACTCATTCCAGACACTACACTTACACATACACTCACCCTAGTACACTACATAACTCTCCACAGATACACATCATGTGCAGTGTAACCCGCCGAAGTGGTGTACAACTAGAAAATGGGTCACAGTTCTGCCATCTATCCGCAGTATGCGGAACCCGAATTACGCAAGTGAAGTGGGTGGGCATTGGATACAAACACAGACATTTTGTTGTGTAGGTAATGTAGATATAAAAGACATGTCAGTCCCACTAGGACAGTGATTCTTATTATTTTTTAAGTTACGGACCCTTTTGAAAATCTTGTGACTTCCCTATAAAAATGTTAAAACAGTGTCGAAACTTTCAGATACCCTTCTAATTTTTACGTAAAAATAATGCAGTGAATATACATGTTAATTTTATGTGACTTTCACGGACCCCTGAAGCTCATTCACAGACCCCAAGAAGTCCATGAACACCAGGGTAAGAACCGCTGCACTAGGAGATCAGCGACTGAGGGGCCGCCACTGAACTACTCTTGCCTCATATTGAGAGCAACGGCTGCCCAGTACGTACCCACCTAGCACAGGGCATGCCCGATTCCTGCGCGCCTGACAACCAAAGGAGTAGACCAGTGGTCGTCAGCACTCGCTGAAATGGGTAATGGGTAAGGAGTGTACCGTAAGGAAAAGGGAGAAAACATACCCGCCAGCAGCCACTGATGTACGCTAACGCAGCTCTTATCCGCGGGTAAGAGACGCTAGCCCGAGAGTGCTCTGTGCTGATGACCGCTGGAGTAGGCGGTCCGTAGTCGTCTATGTGGACGGCTAGACCCTTACAGTCATCGGGACTCAAACTCAAGACTAAATTCATCCCTAGTGATTCAGATTTCCATCCGCGACTGTATGAATTCACGATTAATAATCATAAGTTAGAGATATCACCGGGAGTCAACAGAAGCGAACTCTTGAATATGAAAAACATATAAAAATTTAAAAAGCAAGGAGAGAGAATGTTGATAGCTTATTTTGTAGGACCCAACTCGTAACTTTCTTTTTGTGTTAGGACAACCGTAGGCAGGATGAATAGACTGAATTAAGGATATTGAGCTATTTTAGTAGCTATTAAAATTTAGTTCCCTCTTAATGGCTAAAATAGCTTGCTTATTTATTTATTTATTTATTTATTTATTTATTTATTTATTTATTTATTTATTTATTTATTTATTTTTCATTCGTTCATTCATTCATTCACTCATTCATTCATTCACTTATTTATTCACTCATTTATTCACTCACTTATTTACCTACTTATTTACTTACTAACTTATTTACTTATTTACTTACTTATTTATTTATTTATTTATTTATTTATTTATTTATTTATTTATTTATTTATTTATTTATTTATTTACCTATTTATCTTTTTATTTATTTAATCTGACAGGATTAATGCCATAAGGCACAAAAGAACCCGACATAATTTAGTGAGTTTGTGGCTAAACGAAATATCAAAGACGGTTCACGCGGCTATCGAAATAATCCAGGGATAAGGAGCTGGTCTCCTGATCCGAAGACACGCTCGAGCGTGGTTTCCGAACCCGCTTCGGGTGATTTTAAAGTAGGGTTTCTTCTGGGCTTTCTTCCACTGTAAGGCAAGTGTCAGGTAATCCATAGCGAATACTCGGTCTCGTTTCTTAAAAAAACCATCTCACTATCACCAATTTCACAGACATTAAATAAGTTCGTATTTTATACATTTTCACAAAACATCCGCTCGAATAGATTCCGGGCTACTCATTCATTCCCACAGAATGTGGCCTAAATCTTAACTTTAAGAAGGGTAGTCCGAACAAGCCGATTTAAATATTTTCAACTTGTTAACCAGGCAGTTTTGTGAAATGGACAGATAATGGTATGGAACTGCTGCATGAATCAGGGAATTGTCCAAATAACTTAGTTAACTTACAGAAGATGAAGCAGATATATCTGAAGACGGAAAAAGGGTTTTCCATTCTAAGGGAAGTCGACCTGGTTTGCGAGTTGGTATAGCGCTGGCCTTCTATGCCCAAGGTTGCGGGTTCGATCCCGGGCCAGGTCGATGGCATTTAAGTGTCCTTAAATGGGACAGGCTCATGTCAGTAGATTTACTGGCGTGTAAAAGAACTCCTGCGGGACAAAATTCCGGCACATCCGGCGACGCTTATATAACCTCTGCAGTTGCGAGCATCTTTAAATAAAACATAACTTTTTTTTCTAAGGGAAGAAGTTGAACTAGTGGCCGTGTGCACCATTCTTGATCATCTAGTCTGTTTATCAGCAATCACGGACACATGGTTAATTCTTGACAATGATCAAGTTACAGATGCGGTGCACAGACATTTTCCCTCGATCAACTCAGTACCGTCAGCTGACGGTACGCTCACTTGAGACGCACTCTGTCAATTATCGCTTCGTTTTTGTTTGTCGGATTGCTTCAAACATCCTCGCAGTTTTCAAATAACAAGTTTCAATAATCATGGAAGAAAAAAAGAAAAGAGCACCGAACTTCTCACAGTTCGAAGTGGGAATTCTTTTAGAACTCGTCAGCAATTCTTCATCCATATTAGAGAATAAAAGTACGGTACTGACGGAAGTTCTCTAAGAGAAAAGCAGGCTACCTGGTTAGATTTAACCTCACAATTCAACATGAGTTATACATGTTTACGTAATTCCACATAATTTGTAAAGTATTTTATACAGTGGTTATTTCATATTATTGATAATAATTGGGAAAATGTCAGTATACGGATACCTCACTGACAATTTATCATCTTGAAATAGGCTACTAAAAAGAGCAGATTTGTATTTGTTTGTCGAATGCTCACCATCTTGCTTACGAAAAGACACATTTCAGTGCCAATAATTTGGGAAAATTTCAGTATACAGATATCTCGCAAACAATTATTTTAAAATAAATAAATAAAATCAATTCGTCTGTGTATGTCGAATACGCATCATCATGCATACGAAAAGGAAGTTTTTAGTGTCAATTTATTTTGTGTGCACAAGGTTGGAATTTTGGAGTAAGAGGGAAAGGAAAGTATCCTTGTTCTGAAATTTATCCATTTATTTTCTGTTCACAAGGTTGGAATTTTGGAGTAAGAGGGAAAGGAAGGTATCCGTGTAATTTTTTCTTAATTCAAGCGTAAATAGCCTAATTGTCCAAGACTTCATGTAGGTCCTAATAGTTTCAAACAGCAAATCTATAGCTAATAGGTGATAATCTCGCATTCTAGAAAATGGTCATTTAGTTTTACTGTATTATTAACGGCATAGAATAACTACTTTATTATTATGTTAACAAAATTGGACAGTTAGGCCTAAATAATATTTTGTCCTCAAGTAAAGTCCCGATCTTCCAAAGCAGAAACATATATAAATAGTATATTTTGAGAAAAAAAAAAAACATTTTTATTATTCATCTACAAACTTACTCTTTCTACAATAACACCAATTCTGTTATTTCCGCATTGATTTGCGTGTTCAAGATACATCATTTCATCTTCAATTCCATCAAGTACGTCAAATCGTGCCGCCATTTTGGTTTTCTCGACTTGACCATGTTCAATTCAAGATAATCGGTCCCACACCCGTGATCAAATTTGATCATCATCAACTCGCTTGTTTAACTTTGATCGAGATTGATACTCCGCAAATTGGCGTTTATGATGGTCAAGTGCCGACTTAACCATGGTCAAATGTTTATCGAGAATGGTGCACACGGGCATAGAACTTGGTGAAATGATGAACGGAAAAGAAACGGAAATTGATGGACAAGAACTAATTCTATTATATTGCAACAAAATATATGAGAAAGACGATTGGCCTTAAGATTTCACGGAGACAGTGACGCTGTCAATACCAAGGAATGTAATGAATTCAGGATGATCAGCCTGATTTAGCACTCGGCGAAGACACTCGTGAGAATACTGAATCGACGTTCATATTCTAAGATGACAATTGGACTGCTACGAACAATCGGCGGAAGATATCTAGAGAAAAATAAATAAGTGTAGCCTATGTAGCATTTATGGGTTAAGAAAAGGATTTCGAGAGTGTTTTGGAATAAACTTACAAGAATCCTGAAGAAAATTGGTATGAATTGGAAAGAAAAGAGGTTATTGAGTAATCTTTATATGAAACAACGGGTCAAAGTCAGGATTGGAGAAGAAATGTCACTGGGAAGTCGAATACGGAAAGGAGTACGACAAGGATTCCTTTTGTCATCTACCCTGTCCAACATCTACGATTTAGTGAAGAATTGTTTTCAGAACATGGGAAGGGTGATAGTATGAGGAAGAAGAATAAAGTGAGCTAAATGGTTGTGAGCAGTATGAGATGAAGATAAATGCAAACAAGACAAAGACCATAGATATCGGAAGAAAAATAAAAAACGTAAATGTGCATTTTCTAAATGAAACAGTAAAGCAAGTGGACATGAGCTGCTGCCAGGAAGTCAAAAGAAGAATGTCAGTGGCAAAGGAAGTTTTTAATAGAAAAAGGAGCATTCTCTGCGGACCTTTGGAAAAAGAACTAAGCAAGAGACTAGTGAAGTGTTTTGTGTGGAGTTTGGTATTATCTGAAGTATAAACATGGACATTACGATGAAGTGAGTAGAAATGACTGGAATAATTTTGAAATGTGGATATGGAGAAGAATGGAGTGTGTGAAATGGAAAGATAGAATAAGAAATGAAGCTGTGCTAGAAAGAGAGAGTGAAGAAAGAATAATGCTGAAACTGATCAGGAAGAAGAAAAGTAATTGGCTATGCCACTGCCAAAGAAGAAACTGTCTACTGAAGGATGGACTAGATTGAAGGGTGAACGGGGAAAAAGTTCGGGGCAGAAGTCGATACCAGGTGATAGACAATATTAATATAGTGTATGGATCATGTGGAGACAAAAAGAAAGGCGGAAAAGTGGGAAGCTCGAAGAATGCAGAGTTTACAGTAAAAGATCTGCTCTTAGACAAAAAAACTGAATGAATGAATTAATTAATTAATTAAGAGAGATAAACTCGAAGCATGTATGATTTTTTTCTAAGACAATTGCTTTAGCCCGCAGTGAAATGGAAAAGCATCAGGAGCTGGCCTATACGTTCTCTGCTATACGTTTCACTAAGACACATTTTAATTAATCGAACTAGTTTCTTGGGAATACGAAATTCAATAAAAATTTTATATAAAATTTCTCTCTTAACTGAGTCGTATTCCTTTCGAAATCTATGATAACTGATGTACTGTATCCTTATATCCCATTCTTCCTCCAATATCTGTCGAATACAAAAAATCTGACCAATAGTCGATCTATTATGCCTAAACCGCACTGATGATCCCCAATAATTTCATCTACATGTGGAGTCAATTTACGCAAAAATTGGACAAAATTCTGTACGACGTCAACAAAAGTGATATTCCTCGAAAGTTACTACGGTTAGTCTTGTCCCCCTTCTTAAAAATAGGTACAATTATGGACTCCTTCCATTGTTCTGGTACAATTTCCTTTTCCCAAACAGCAAGTACAACTTTATAAATTTCGCTAGATAATGCGCTTCCACCCTCTTGTATTAATTCTGCTGGAATTTGATCGATAACTGGAGACTTATACTTTTTCAGATTTTCTATCGCAATTTCGACTTCAGAAAGTGTGGTTCGGATATAAATGGCTCAGCAGTTTGTATTTCAATTTCGTCCCGTTCATTTCTATTTGGCCTGTGTACATTTAGTAGTTGCCCAACATAGGTTTTTCCATCTGTTCAGGATTGAATGAGAGTCTGCAAGCAAGTCACCATACTAATCCTTGATCACGTTTACCCTTGCCTGATATCCGTTCTTAAATTCCTTTATACCCTTATATAAATCTCTAATGTTTTTTATTCTTACTATTTTTTTCTACCTCATTTAGTTTTTCCTTCAAGTAATCTCTCTTTTTATTCCTATGTGTACGATTTGCTTCCCGTCTTTTAATGAAATAATTATCTCTGTTCACCTGTAAATTTGATACTATCTCTGATATTTTCCCACACGCTATTAACATCTAACTGTATCTCAACTTCGTCGGAGCTTCCTAAAGTGGCAAACCTATTTGAAAAATCGACCTGATAATGTTGCTTATTTTCCTCGTCCTTTAATTCCAGGATATTGAATCTACTAGAATTAACTTGTTGCTCTAATCGCTTGGCTAATGATCGTCTTTCTCTCAATTCTCCAATTACCAAATAATGGTCATAATTACAGTCTGCCCCTCAAAGTTCGAATGTCTACTATACTAGTATGTCTCCGTTTATCTATCAAGATGTGATCTATTTGATTGTGTGCCAATCCATCTGGAGACGTCCAAGTATATTTATGCATATCCTTATGGGGGTATGTTGTACTTTTGACAATTAAATTTTTTCATGTCCCAAAGTTGACTAATCTAACTCCATTGTCATTACTAATTACATATAGGCTCTGTTTTCCAATAATCGGATTAAAAATATCCTCCCATCCTACTTTAGAATTGAAATCCCCCAAATAAAATTTTCATGTGATATCTAGGTAACTGATCAAAAGTCTGTTCCAATTCCGCATAGAAGCTATTCTCTATATTGTCGTCTTTCTCTTCTGTAGGGGCGTGAACATTTATAACTATGATATCGCAGCGTCTATCCTTAAGTAACAAATACGATAACCTGTCACTGATAAATTCGACCTTTTTCACTGCTGACTTTATTCTTTTATGAACAAAGAATCCTGTTCCTAATTGGTGATTATTGTTTCCTTAAACTAGTATTACTGAGGACAAATAGGAATACCGCTGCTCTCCGAGGGCGCCACTATCATGTTTATATGCGCGTGGATTGGAGGGGAAGAGAGAGCATGTACGCAACCTGCAAAGATGCAGTAGCCCACCTACCCGTGACAAGTATGAATAACTTGGAGCGTGAAGTTACATCGAATATACAGGGACATCACTTTATTTTTACCAACATTTTTAACAATAACCTGGCTATACTCGGAGACACTGTTGCCCCCTTCCATTACAGGAGTTTGATGTTACTAGTGCAATATGTAAACAAATCATTTTACTAGGTATAGGAGGAGAGGAAAGTAGTGTATCCATTTATGTTGTAGGGAATTACGATATTACGATTTTCAGTTTGATCATCACTTTACGGAATTTATCAAAATACAGTAGAGCAGTAACATTTTTTTTTCAAAAACTCAACTTTTCAGGCGGCTATGTTCGTTATGTAATGTCTACTTTATTTAGCATATTAATTATTGATGTTATCATACAATATAGAGAGTGCATTTAAATTAAGGGGGTCATAAGTAAAGGGCTGTAAGTGCACTTAAGTTACTTTTGAGAAAATGGGGTTTAAATATTTAAGCTTACGTAAAATCGGTGAAATTTTTTATTTAAATTTTAATGTGTGATGCGATTAAAATATCCCTTTGCCACTAAAATTTTAGATACTTTTGCTTACACTGGATGCACTTAACTCATGTTATTACAAATGTCACTAGCATTCCTTTGCTTCTAGCCACCTCAATTCAAAAAAAGCTAATCTGAATTTTTAAACAAGTTGCTGAAAATGGTTGCCGTTCATTACAATGCAGGCTTCAATTCAGTACGCATATTATTAAAAACATTTTGAAGCATATTCTCTGAAATTGAATTTATCGTTTCTTGAATATAATTTTTTAGTACGATATTATTAATATAGGTTCTTTCTTCTATAGAAAACGCAATCATATTTCTGAAACACACTATACACTGCAGTGTTTACTTCACTGCTTGAAGACTTCGAATGCAACAGCGGCCGTAAGTTTGTATGTCTGACGGGAGCAAGGTCATTAGTGAAGGGGTGAGAGTGAAGTACATTCAGAAATGCAGGTACAATAAAAATGCAAGTAAAATTAAAATGATATCCCTGTATAATCGTAGCAGGGAACATGCAACATTTTCACTGTCGGGGTTAATGCTCATTAAATCTTCAACAAAAACATCCCCAACTTCGTCGCCACTTCGTCTGGAGAGAGAAAAGCCAAACCAAACACCCAATGTAACTATTTACCTATATCAGTGTTATTTTCTTTATAATCGGAAGATAGCCCTAAGGCCTAAATTTTCTCCACCAGGCCTGCGTCAAATGAAATCTACAACTACTATTGATGAACACGTAAAGAAACAGAAGTTGTTACAATATGTGGAGGAATTTGGCCGTGAGTATTTCACTATACAAGGAGTAAATATATTTTGCAAAGTATGCCATATACAGTTTAAAGGCCACAGAAAAATTTTCATCCAAAAGCACTGTAAGTCTAAACAACATAAAAAAGTATAACGCTGTTTGGCAGACATGAACCACAGTCGTGTTCATATTCATATAAACCTGCTCAGAGAGAGTTTTGTAATGACCTCTGCAATATGGTGGTAAGTTGCAATATTCCGTTACACAAGTTACAAAATGCTACTTTCAAATCATTTCTGCAGAAATATACTGGGCGAAACGTTCCATGCGAGTCAACTCTACGCAAAAGATATTTATCCCCGTGCTATGATCATGTCATCAACAGCATTAGGAAATCTGTCGCAAATAATAAAATATGGGTTTCGATAGACGAAACGGCAGATGTGGAAGGAAGGCCTATTGGCAATGTTATTATTGGAATATTATCTCCGGCAAAACCTTCGCAAAAATACTTGTTAACAACCGAGGTCCTTACTGCAGTAAACAGTACCACAATTGATACTCTCTTTGAGACTGCTATGAATCTTTTGTGGCCTGATGGAATACAAAGAGAAAATGTCCTATTTGTGACAGATGCTGCAGCATACATGTTAAAAGCAGCACGCCAAATCCGGACTAGATATCCAAGCCTGCTACATTGACTTGCTTGGCCCATGGTCTGCATAGGGTAGCTGAAGAAAATAGGTCGTTATTTCCTGATATTGACAACTTAATCTCCAACGGGAAGAAAATGTTTTTGAAGTCCCCGTCTCGAAAACAGCAATTCAAAGATATCATATCAGGAATTTCCTTGCCACCACAGCCCATTTTAACTCGGTGGGGAACTTGGTTGAAGGCGGCATTGTACTACTGTGAACACTACAAGGAAGTCCGTGGTTTAATACAAACATTTGATGATGAAGCGAATACGTCAATAAAGGTTGCAAAGTCGTTGTTTTCGGAACCACTCTATGAAGATCTATTGTACATAAAAGATGTTTACAAAGATGTTCCCACAACAATAAAACAACGAGAATCGTCAACCCTCGAAATGTCCAGTGGCCTCCAACTCTTATAACATTTGTATCAAAATCTGTGTGAAGCAAAACCACATCCAAGTTTGGAACCGGTTAAGGCGAAATTTGAGACCGTGTTGAAAAAGAACTGTGGATTTTCAGCAATGTGTGAAATAAGAGATATTTTGTCGGTTAATGGCGAGCCCTCAGATGATACGTGTGACAGCTCTTATTTTCGTTTCGCACCACTCACGTCTTGCGATGTGAAACGCACATTTTCTCAGTTCAAAATGTTTCTAAGTGATGGCGAAGAGGTTTTTCTTTCGATACTTTACGGAAATGTATTGTTCTTTATTGTAATGGAACTGTGGACGCATCAATAGGTGAATCATAAATGAAAACTGGTGTACAGTATTGCATTCTATTAATAATATAATGTTATTAAAGTTCTAAGGATGTGTTACAATGCATTTATTTACAACAACGCTGTCATGTAAAGAAGTTGCAACTTTGTCCTTCACCGCACTGAACCTGTATACAACGGAGGGAACGTCCGTATCTTCCCCTCCCATCACACAAGCTAGGCATACACCACACTATCCAAGCGCAGGTAACTTATGAACGCGGGCAATGAAGAAAGTGCTTTAGATGATTGACTTCGTTAGTAAACAAAATGTGGGTTGAAGAATCGTTTGGTAAATTTAAAGATACGATGAAAGGTTATGATATCATAGATGACGTCACAAGGTAGTGATAATAGTTACGTACAGCAATGTTGTTTTTTTTTTTTAATTTGACTATTTCATTACATATTTATGGAGTTAATGACATTAAATTAAGCGTCTATAATATTTCGTACTCACCATTCTGTTTTATTCATAATGCACTTCCGACTATTTCTTCACTAGTATAACCTGTAACTAAGCTTAAATTAGTTTCACTACTAGCTATTTCTGAAGTCATTCCTTGAAGCCAACACATTAAGCACGATGTTTTGTAGAATTTAAAATGTACAGTCTTTAAAGCAAGTATTATTTGTAATAGTCATTTTCTTACACTCACTACACTAGAATTCGAAACGAAAAGTCACTTTTGATCATCGTTTATAAGTTTTAAATTTCACTTGTTTTTCGCTATGGACACAATGCTTTGGTTCTTCCGATGGAAGTAAGTTATATTCTCTATAAAACTAAATACTTTTTTTCTGTAGTACGTAGTGATGATGTTATAATATGTTTCCACTTCAATGTGTGTTGAACATGTTGCACAGTTTCACCAGTACCGATACTTTCTGCCACAGTACACGCATTAATGAGTGTCTAGTATTGACACTACTGACAGTGCGTAGGAATTTAAAAGTTTTCGACCAATTTTATAAATTTTATAGTACTTATAGTGCCATCTATTATTTCGTTTATAGACTATTACTACAGAAATAATCGACATACTGTAATTCTACAGATAGCTGATTTTGACGATCGATTTGTGACTTGTAACCTTGGCTTAATGATTAAGGTATTGGCCATCTGCTGAAATATAAGGGTTCTTGGTTCGAATCTCAACGTCGGCAATCGACAAGGGTAAGTAAATAAAATGTAATATAAGTAGTTAATATATATGAACCGTTCAGAGCAGAAGTGGTGTAAGTCAAAAATGGGTAATGAGGGTTAAAGTAAACATTCTGTAAAATTCAGCTCAAAGTAGCAATTAATATTGAATTTATTTAAACTATTAGTAGTCAGTGGATAGCACGAAGGACATATTAATTGTTACTTTGCGCTGTGTTTTACATAATTTTTACTTTAAACCTCATTACGAAATTTTGACTTACACCACTTCGGCTCTGAACGGCTCAAATATAAAAGTAGAATGTAATTGTGGATATATAAAAATGTAAAAACAGAGAAGACAAGAAAAAGAGAAAAAAGAAAGATAGAAAGAAAGGAGAGACCCAGTTTTAACTACTTACGTTCACCTTGGAATAGAACACATGGGATATAGAAGGACACTTCTCTATATCTTATCCACACAACCAGTTATTTTTTTAATAATAAACATCCAAGTTGAATTTTCCAGATCTGTTAACTTTAGCACTTTGCTATTTTGGTGAATATTTAAACGCCGTGTAAGTAAATTATTTAACAGGAAGTTAGTTTTCACAATATGTTAATATTGAAAGCGGGGTTTTCCGAGGTTTTCCCCAACCAAAAGGCAAATGCCGGGTAATATTTTGGCGAATCCTCGGATCTCACCTCATCTCACTACATCTCGCAAAAATATTGTAAAAAATTGCACAAAATTGTAAAAATTGTAGAAAATTACTAAATTGTAAAACTATAAAAATTTGTAAAAATTATAAATGTAATATTGTAAAATTTTGACTTGTTCCACATCTTGAAGCTTCATTGCTCATGTAAGATCTATGGAATAAAATAAATGAATGAATGAAAAATGAATGGAGATTTTAATAAAGTGATAACTGAATTAATTTCTTCACAACATTACATAACACGATAACACTTCACAGGTTTACGGTTTCCCATTACAGTTAGAAATATACTCAAGTAAAAGGCATTCTTAAACAAGGTATTTTAAGAAACCCACAAGGAATAATTTGAATAACTTCGAGGGAAAAATTGTTCCGGGGCCGGGCATCGAACCCGGAACCTTTGGTTTAATGTAACAATGCTCTACCCGGGAGTACCCGGGAACTCTACCCGACACCGATCCAACCTTTCCCTCTATATCCACAGACCTCAAAGTGGGCTGACAACCGTCAAGTAACCAACTTCGAGTGCACACTAACTCCGTGTGATTTAAGTTGTGGTTTTCTGTTAACGAACAGTGACGTGTATTATGTAAATCAAGATTTCAGGTATAACTCCCTGTAAAGTTGATTTAAATAATTTCGAGGGAAAAATTGTTCTGGGTCCGGGTATCGAACCCGGGACCTTTGTTTTAACGTACCAACGCTCTACCAACTGAGCTACCCGGGAACTCTACCCGACACCGATCCAACCTTTCCCGATCCACAGACCTCAAAGTTGGCTGACAACCATCAAGCAACCAACTTCGAGTGCACACTAACTCCGTGTGACTTAAATTGTGGTTTTCTGTTAACGAACAGTGACGTGTATTATTCAAATCAAGATTTCAGGTATAACTCCCTGTAAAGTTGATTTGCATAATTTCGAGGGAAAAATTGTTCCAGGGCCGGGCACCTTGATTTGCGAAACCCACAAGGATTTTATCTTCTTATTTTTGCATCCTTTCCTCAAAGAAACTTATTCCGACAAAGCGGGACAACAGACAAGAGTGCGAGGTAAGGAATTGAGATAGTAAATGCCAAATGGTGTTTTATACAGCTACCCAAGCATTTAAAAACGAAAGCGGTAAACTGTGCCTGGCACGTTTTATAGATACTGAAATGGACGGGGTTAAAAGATTTGCGATAGTGTTGCTTATTTCCTTTAACAATATTTCATTATAGTTATTAATGTCATTAAGTAAACACTTCTTCAGATTATAGTTAGGCCTACAATATAAAGTTTATTTCACAGAACATGAATATGAACTTCGTTAGATGTTCGGAATGTATAACAGACTTTCACATATTAAATGATGGCTAGGGAATTAGTAAAACCCAAATTATAGTATTAAGCAACTTAATATTTGTAAATGGAATTGTTTGCCCCGCCGCGGAGGTCACAATTCAATTCACTGAACAGCTGTGCGGCAGTAATTCGTGAAATGGAGTAATCTGGGCGGCATGGCAGTTTCAACCTATTACTAATGTCAGCTTCAAAAACTTATGATGCAATTCAAATAGCGTGGATGGTAACCCTATAATCGAGCACTTTGCAGTTGAATAGACCATTAAAAGCAAATACTAAATGCCGATAACGAAGAATTAGTGTTTCGTGTTACACAATTGTAACTTTTTTCTCTTGATGTTTCCAACCGAAGCTTGTAATTATACTCCAGGGGAAGATAAAGTAGATTATATATATTCAGAGCATATGGAGATTCCGCACATGAAAATATTTATACTTTAACAGCTACAATTTCTATTCATTACACGAACTACTATGATGTTGCAGATATTCATTGATACATACA
Organism: Periplaneta americana; assembly: GCF_040183065.1. Lineage (NCBI taxonomy): Eukaryota > Metazoa > Arthropoda > Insecta > Blattodea > Blattidae > Periplaneta > Periplaneta americana. Next base: position 64,014,630 of record NC_091128.1, read on the forward strand.
TCAGAGAAATGCACAACGGCCCAGCCCATGGGCTGCTTCAGCACTGCACCGCACTGGGCTACAGTGTCACACGGAACTAGCCCGTGACGTCACTCTGCATCACCTAACGGGTTAGGGCGGACTGCTTGTGGAGCGGTTTAGTGCGGTGGACTTGTTTGTATCAAAGCATCGAGCTCAAGTTTCCGCTTCTGTCAGTTACTTATGAATTGAGTTGGCGCAGGCTTATGCTTGTATTAGTATTTTAGTATTTATTTATTTAACCTGGTAGAGATAAGGCCGTCAGGCCTTCTCTGCCCCTCTACCCGTATGTGCGGTTCGATCAACGATCAGTTACTGTTTCAAACGTTTTCGTTTTTAATTTATATTTTTCAAGATGAGTCCAAATAATGGTGCGTCGCAAAGAAAATACAGTCTCTGTGAGGCTCCTATTATATTATCAAAGTTCTTTGACAAAGAATATTATGATAAAATATTTTATCAAAGAACTTTGATAAAAGACAGAATTTGGGGTATATTACACTATCTTTTAAAATATCTTTTATCAAAAATAATCTAAAATTACGAACAAATCTCTCCTAAACATTGTTCCACAACAATGAACACGTGTTTCGTAGATTTGTTTATACTAATATTTACGCGTTAAGTTTATGATTTGTTTATACTAATATTTGCGCGTTAAGTTTATAACATCATGAATAAATAACAGTACTATGCTCGTTTAGCTACAATTAGTTCAATATGCATGTTACTGAAAAAACGCTTTTGGGTTAAAGTCCTGATCACAATACAAATATGTGGTCAGGGTTTAAACCATGGATTGCAAGACGTGATAAGAGAGGTATACATCAGAACTTATTGAAAGTGGTACAATGAGAGGACTTGAAAAGTTATGCAAATTATTATAAAATATTACTTACTTACTTACAAATGGTTTTTAACGTACCCGCAGGTTCATTGCCGCCCTCACATAAACCCGACATCGGTCCCTATCCTGTGCAAGATTAATCCAGTTTCTGTCATCATATCCTACCTCCTTGAAATACATTAATATTATCCTCCCATCTACGTCTCGGTCTACTAGTAGACCACGGCATCTCAGCCTGGAAAAACTTCATCACAGACACCGGCAGTGAAAGTATACATTTTAAAATACAAATATCTCTAGAGAAACAGTAGTGAAGGAGGAAATCACTGCTAGAGAGTTTAAAACAACAGAGTCGGATGGAAATTAAATAAAGTATCATAGGGACAGTTTTTAAATCTGTGTTCGACAGCAGTGGAAAATAATTTAATTTTGTAATGTATCCGGTATGCTCATGTCACACGTCAAGCGAAAGCACAACCAATGCGGGCAAGCAGGAAAGCAGTAGAATGCAATCAATTGGTGGGATGACGTCAGTGAGGTGCTGAGACGAGTGCCAAGCAGTGCGGTGGGCTAAGGTGGGCTGCGAAGCCCATTGCGTTGGGCTAGGAAGCGGCCGCGTCAAGCAATGTTGATCTTGGGTGGGCTGGGCTGCTTACGCATTAGGACTGACAGTGCTGAGGGGTGGGCCAGTCTGCAGGACTCTGACATCCATTGACACAACTATATGTTCTTAAAACTATTGATTTTAAGTTCATCGCTTGTTTCCATCTCTATTTCGTTTTTAATTGGACGACATTCTGCAGAACCCCCAAAATCGTAAAAAATGGATTTAATGCTATAGTATTATTCCTGATCTGGTAGGCCTACTTTAAGTTCTGTAAAAAAGAACCAACCATGTATCTGCATTTGAATGCCATTTATCTACTGACCAAGAAAACACTGCCACCAGTTTCTGATATTATCGCTTCTGCAGAATGGAACAATGTGAGTTGGTTCCTTTCAGCAGAATGGAAAGTATATCAAAACATGTGGGTTGATTGCTTTTAGCAGAATTAACAAAACTTTGTGAGATCAGCTGTTCGCTAAACGTTATAGGTATTGAGATACTACGTATTCGTTGTGTATTCTTGTGAGAATAATGTTTCAGAATGGCTTAATTAAGCAGAGGGAAAAGGATTATACATTTATGTAAGCTACTTTATAAAATGAAAACAAGAATGTATTATTGAGTTCAGCTGTGGATATTTTGAAGGAAAATATGCTGAAACTGATATTAAGTAGGCCTAAAGTAAATTGATCGACGATCAGTAGGTCTGTGTGATAGGTAATTCCTTTGTGGCTCAATAGCAACACCAAAGCTTCGCGATCTACAATCAATCATGGATTGCAAAGGATTGCTGCACTGCTTTGACTGCTGGCTCACATGTAGAGAACGATGTTGATGAATTGTCAGGAGAACATGACTTTGAAATTGAGTAAATTAATTTATTACCGTAATTTTATAATAAGGGCAGAACTGTATATCCTTTTTGTTTCTTTATTTTGTTCTTTCTTTCACTATTTGATGCAACATTTCACAGTTGTCCCTGGCCGATGTTCGAGTCGATAATCATATGACGTATGTAATGAAAGACATCAGCGCAACATTCGAGGAGAACTGTTGTTGGAGTTGGACGGTCTCGACCAAATAATCCTAATAATAGTTTATGATAACTGATTATAGTGAATTGACGACCACAAAGAAAATTATGGAATTTTTTAATAGCAGCAATGATCGCAAATGCTTCTCGACCGATCTATGCATAGTTTCGTTCCTGACTAGTTCTTGAATATAGCCTATACGATAGGTTTCTCACCATCCTTTTCCTTATGACACAAAACTGCTCCAATTCCATAGGGAGATGCATCACAAACTAGAATCAATGGCTTATGAAGATCGTAATGAACAAGGACTTGTTTAGATGACAACAATTCTTTAACTTTTTCAAAATCTTCTTGCTGAATGATGTCCACTTCCATCTAGTACCTTTATCTTGCAGTAGATGCTTAATTGGAAAGAAACTGATGATAGAAATTAAGCATTCCCAAGAAAGTTTGAAGTTCGGTAACGTTTCGAGGTGTGGCACTTTTTTAAATCTACTTTTTCAACAATAGGAGAAATGCCTTCTTTAGCAATCTTGAATCCTAAAAATTCCACTTCTCCTACAAATAATGGATATTTTTCTTGATGTAAGCGAAGATTCTTTTCACATAAGCTTGTGAATATTACTTTAAGTTTATTTTGCATTTCAAAAGGTAAACCAGCACAGATTAAAATATCTTCGAAAAAGGGTACCACACTATAATACAGGCAGAATCAATAGGCAGGTTTTTGGTTTGGTATGGAAACAACTCACTCCGCACTTTCTGTAGCGGTTTATGACCTGAACAAAGAGTCCTTTCTGTCGCTCCATTCGAATGTTAGTTATTGATAAGTGTTTGTCTGTGATACTACTGAGCTACAGTTTATTGTAAATACAATATATATCATAATAAACAGTATTTTTAAACAGCTACTAATCATCCGAGTACTGTAATTGCCATAATGTCTCAGTCAGATCGGTCCAGAGAATTTGTGCAGAAGGGGGAAGAATAGCAGGAAAACAATGATCCTATGGAGACATCTTTTTCGTCTCCAAGGAAGATTGTACAATACAAGAAGCCTGTTACTGATAAGGATGATTTCCATCATACATCGCATTTCCTTAACTGTACACTTGTGCTGATATAAATAATTTATAAAATTTGTGTAGCAGCTAATATATTTATTTTTAAAGAATACACGGACAGGTGTAGATAATATGGAATTTTATATTTAAATTAGTAATATATCCATGTTGAATCTTTCGTACACTACTTTTAACACTTGAATATAAATAATTGATTAAATGGCGATCTTACTCGTGTTAATTATGTAAGCATGTGCGGCTTACAGCTGTTTCGGTGCTACTTGACACCATCCTCAGAGCCTTCTGTGTCTCGGCGTCATCTCAACTTCGCTGCCTGTTGTGTGGGTGCGTTCGTGTGTTGAAGAGTTGTGTCAAATAGTGTGTGTGTTCTGAATTTGATCTGTGTGTTGAGTATTTGATTAGGGTGTGTTTTAGTGTGTCTGTATATTTCATATTGTTCTAGTGTGTTGAGTTTTTGGTTTTTGGGTTGTATGTGCAGGATTTCCATGTCTGGATTTATGTTATTGTATGTGTGGTTGGCATTAGTTATGTGCTCGGCATATGTAGATGTATTGTGTCCTCTGTGACAGTTTCTACATTGGACAGACAGGCATATCATTTCAAACTCGATACAAAGAACAAATTAAAGCAATAAAACTCAACACACTAGAACAATATGAAATATACAGACACACTAAAACACACCCCAGTCAAATTCTCAACACACAGATCAATTTCAGAACACACACACTATTTGACACAACTCTTCATCACACGAACGCACCCACACAACAGGCAGCGAAGTTGAGATAGCGCCGAGATCTAGTAGGCTCTGAGGATGGTGTCGAATAGCACCGAAACAGCTGTAAGCCGCACATGCTTAAATAATTAACACGAGTAAGATCGCCATTTAATCAATTATTTTGTTACTGAATATTGCATACAATAGTAAAATATATTGTCATTTTATAAATTAAGATTTTATGCTTCATCTTGGTGTTGCAATATCGAAGTTTGGAGTTTCCATTGCCATGGTATAAGTCAAGAAATTGTCAACTGTTTAATATTTGAACATTGTATATATTGTGAAGTGTATGACTCTGTTGGGTACAATTTCAATTCTGTTTCCTATTTTAATTTCCGTTATTACCGTCGCCATATATTTCTTACCAAATAAATGCTCTCGAATACAAGATTATAAAATTTGTATAATATGTAATGAGATTTCTTCAAAGCTATTCCTCAAAATTTAGTGAAACAAATTTTTATGTTATAAAATTGCAGAGTGAGAGATGTTCTACTATGCGGTGATATAATTTACAGAACTGAATTGTAGACCATTATCTGAAGTTAACTGTGCAGTCATTTTACCATTGCCCGTCCATGTGAAAACAAAAACATTAAACTCTTCTCTTCATCTATCATACAGTCGTACTTACTTACTTACTTACCACCTCCCTCAAATCCATTTTAATATTATCTTCCCATCTACGTCTCGGCCTCCCTAAAGATCTTTTTCCCTCCGGCCTCCCAACTAACACTCTATATGCATTTCTGGATTCGCCCATACATGCTACATGCCCTGCCCACCTCAAACGTCTGGATTTAATGTTCCTAATTATGTCAGGTGAAGAATACAATGCGTGCAGTTCTGTGTTGTGTAACTTTCTCCATTCTCCTGTAACTTCATCCCTCTTAGCCCCAAATATTTTCCTAAGCACCTTATTCTCAAACACCCTTAACCTACGTTCCTCTCTCAAAGTAAGAGTCCAAGTTTCACAATCATAAAGAACAACCGGTAATATAACTGTTTTATAAATTCCAGCTTTCAGATTTTTTGACAGCAGACTGGATGATAAAAGCTTCTCAACCGAATAATAACAGGCATTCCCATATTTATTCTGTGTTTAATTTCCTCCCGAGTATCATTTATATTTGTTACTGTTGCTCCAAGATATTTGAACTTCTTTACCTCTTCAAAAGATAAATTTCCACTTTTTATATTTCCATTTCGTACAATATTCTCGTCACGAGACATAATCATATACTTCGTCTTTTCGGGATTTACTTCCAAACTTATCTCTTTACTTGCTTCCAGTAAAATTCCCGTGTTTTCCCTAATTGTTTGTGGATTTTCTCCTAACGTATTCACGTCATCCGCATAGACAAGCAGCTGATGTAACCCGTTCAATTCCAAACCCTCTGTTATCCTGGACTTTCCTAATGGAATTTTATACAGTCGTATCCAAAGAAACTACAGTCTATAGGCCTACTGAAATCAACGAGTTTTATTTTAAATTTACTAACAGTTTACTATCAAGTACCCACATATTGTAAAATTAATCAATCAACCTTCTTAATGTATCCAGCTGTTTGCTGACAACATAAAGTCCACTATAGTTCACTGTAGTCTATTCAGTTTTTGTTTTTCATGAGAAATGAGGGGTATTTTGATCGGTGTTCATTATAGATGCCTGCTGCTAATAGCCAGAGTTGGAGTGCAGTCAATATATACTGCATGGCTGTGTCTTCTACAACTTGTACTGATGATTTTAATTTACTTCCTTTGTGGTTTATGGATGGACAGTATAGAAGAATGTGTTCCAGATCTTCATCATGATTATTACACCACAGACAAGTAGGATTATCAGAACTGCAAGCATTGTCTTCTTCATCTGACATAATAAGGAACATTAAATCCAGACGTTTGAGATGGGCAGGGCATGTAGCACATATGGGCAAATCCAGAAATGCATATAGACTGTTAGTTGGGAGGCCGGAGGGAAAAAGACCTTTGGAGAGGCCGAGACGTAGATGGGAAGAAAATATTAAAATGGATTTGAGGGAGGTGGGATATGATGATAGAGACTGGATTAATCTTGCTCAGGATAGGGACGAAAGGCGGGCTTATGTGAGGGAGGCAATGAACCTCCGGGTTCTTTAAAAGCCAGTAAGTATTAAACCAATTATATTAGAACTCCAAACATTATTATCTGAAGTACCACGAAAGAACAGAATGGAATTATCAAAGAATTTATTAAATTAAAAGCAATACTAGAATTTCCAAGCCAGAAAGAAAAATGAATGATACTGCTATCCCAATAGAGTACTTTCAAATTAAATATATTTTTTTAACTAACTAAAAATTCCAGTATAGAAGATATCTCTTCTGAAATAGCAAGAACCTTCTTCTTCACATTGGAAAGCTTAAACACGAAGTAAATTTATCAAAAAAGAATTACGTAAAAATAATAAAAACAATATTACTAGTAATATCACAAAACCTGAAATATTTCATCAAAATTTTACTTCCATACAATTAACTATAGCTATACAAAATTTAAAAACCAAGAAGTCTCCTGGTTCTGACAACATTCATTCAGAACTTTTTAAACATCTGGGGGGAAAAGCCAAGTCTGTACTTTTATCCATTTTCAATTTATTATGGAACACCTCAATTCCTGCAGCTTGTAAAAAAAGCCATCATTGTACCAATTCACAAAAAAGGGAAACCTGCTCATGATGTTAATAGTTATCGACCAATAGCACTATTAAGCATGATAGCAAAAACTATGGAGTCAATGATCTCCAACAGATTAACTTGGCATTTAGAATCCCAAAATCTTTTATCACCAAGATAAGCCAGCTTTTGACAACTACACTCTACTAATGAACAAGTCATACACCTCGGCCAAGAAATAAAATACAGTTTTAACAACAAAGAAGATACTTTGGCAATATTTATTGACTTTCAATTAGCATATGACTCTGTTTAGAGAAATAAATTATTACTAAAACTCCAGAAATTAGGTGTCTCCAGCAATATGTTCAAATGGATTTCAGAATTCCTTAGTCAAAGATTCATTGCTACTAAATTCAATAACTCACTTTCTAGTTACAGAGAAACATATCGAGGTTTACCCCAGGGCGCTGTCCTCAGCACAACTTTATTCAATATTTATATAAATGACTTACTCTCCCTATTAGAGGAATCAAACATGAAAACAGCACTATTTGCAGATGATACAGTTTTGTGGACTTCTGGATCTCACAGACATAGAGAAAAAATTCAAAATTCTGCTCTTAAAGCTCTAAATCAACTACATCAATGGAATATATCAAATTTTATGACACTCAATTTAAGCAAAAGTAACTACCAAATATTTTTACTTGGTAAAAAAGAAAGAGAATTCAATATCCAATACAATGGCAACACCTTCCTAGGACTTATGAATCCAAATATCTCGGAATTATTTTCGACAATTAGTTAACATGGAGCAACCATTTGAAATGTATTTCTGAAAAAGCTCATAAAAGATTCTCCTTTCTGAAAAGCCTAGCAGGAAAGAAATGGGGATGCTCTAGAAATACTTTGAACACTACATACAAAATGTTTATACAGCCAGTGCTGACGTACTGCAGAGAAATTTTAATTACATCACCTTTTATAAACGAAATAGAACGTGTTCAAAACCAAGCTCTCAGGCTCATTACTGGTGGAATCAAAACAACTTCAATAGATTCTATGAGATTCATCAAAATGACAATAGAAGAAAAAGCATTGATCCAATACTGGTATGAAAAACTTACCAGATTACCAGGAAACAATTGACATTCGTACAGTTCTCTCTGTAGATTAAAAACTCAAAAACGTTTCATATCCATGGTTCAAGAATTAAAACAAAAAATCAACATCTCGAATTTAAAAGAAAACTTACAAATTAAACCAAACCCTTTAACTCTATTAAATATAGAGTATAATATAAATTTAACAGAAAAATACTGAAATCAGAAGTAAACACTGAATACTGAACAATTGTCTTTAGAGACAATTAATATTCGGTACCCTCCACAAAACAGGCTTTATTTATACACTGACAGATCCTTGATCTCCAGGGAACAAGGTACCGGTGCAGGTGTTACGTGCTGTCTCTTCTCACTTTATAGATCTCTTGGATATGGAACAACAAGTTTTGATAGAGAAATCATTGCAATAAGTGAAAGTCTCAGGAATCTTCTATGCCACATCAATACATTTAAAAATGCTGTTAGATAGTCAGATTCCAAAGCAGCTATTCTATCAATAGTCTCTAGACACACACCTTCATCTCAAACAGTAGAAATAACTAAAATGCTCTCTCAATTAATAACACTCAATAAAATAATTGTATTCCAATGCACAGGAAATAAAATAACATTTAAAGTAAATCTAAATTGTATCTTAACCCTAAGTTCGAACTAAGACCCACGAGTGTGACAGGTTCATACCTGCACAAGTACCTTTCGGCACTACACTTATTTCGCTGTCAACTCACTCACTGCACTGATTCTACCTGATTTCACTAACACTTTTAAACATTTCACTGTTCAAATACATTGCACAGCCACTTCACTGACACCAACACACTTCACTTACACAACACACTTCCTCACTGATAGAACACTTCAAATAACAAGATATCAATTACACCCTTTAAATAGTGTGTATAATATACTACCGTCTATTAGTAAAGTCCTTAAGCCTATTTTTAAATACATTTTTGGTTATTGGTAAAGCCTTTAGTAATTCTGCAGGTAAAGCATTCCAGTCCCTGATAGTACGATTGAGAAAAGAAAACTTTCCAGTGTCCGTCCTCTGTCTTCTTTCCCTCAATTTATAAGAGTGGTCGTTCCTTGAAGAGTAATTTGACGGCTGCAACCTATTTTTTATTTCTCTCCAGGCAGGCTCACCTCTGTATGTTTTGAACATTGCGCATAATCGAATTCGCGTTCTCCGGTCTGTGAGTGTGTCCCATTTTAATGGTGAATTATTACGACAACACTTGAGAGCCCGTTTTTTAATCTTTTCCAATGTCTTTATATGTTCTAATCTGTAGCCTAAGGATCCCAACATGCAGCACCATATTCCATACCAGTGCACAGTGGGCCAGACTGAGTCGAAAATGGGACAAAATTGAAAAAATGAACTTTTTTTTACAATACTTTTGACAGTGTATACTCATAGTAGGGATCCTGGTGAGCATTAAACTCATGATGCATCATCGATAACATGTTTTAACAACTGTGGCTACAGCCTTGAAAGAGAGCTATTGTAACCAGGCGATAGCGCACCAGTCAGTCCTAGGCCGTGCGCTTGAGACAGTGGTGTGTGTAACGTGGTCATATTCGTGAATAAAGAAATAACAATGGCTGAGAATGTTAGAACAAAGGGTAGGTTTTATTAGGAATATATGTAATTTTGAATTGGTTTAAATAGAGTGTAAATGTTTGCGATAACTTGGAGGGATGCAATTTAAGCTAATATATTTTAGTTTTCAGTATTTAAACAGAGTTATAAAGTGCGTGTCACTCGATGTCACGAAAACTTTTGTGTCGCTGGTTTAAACAGACCCTATAGATTGCAGAAAAGTCGTATTCAGCTGCAGCTACTTGCACTTTTCTGTTTAATGTGCTAAAATTCAGATACTTACGTATTATTCATTACCATTCCAGATGACCGCTGTTTTTTACACCGTGAAATCATGGAAGTTCTGCTACAAAATAATAATGATAAGACAGCTGTTCATGAGTTTATTATTTCATAATTAGGAGTACGTGAAAATTGTCAACAAGATTTTTCTTCAGAACTAAAGAAAACAAATAGTTCATTCTGAAGTAATTTTAATGAAAGATAGCAGAATTGCTACAGAATGAAAAATAAATAGGAAGAAAAATATGGCAGTTCATTGGATCAAGAATTTAAGCTACCCCCATGTAATAAATTTCATGTTGAACATGTAGCTGGATGTTCATAGTTCATAATCATTCTGATCATCCAAGAAAATTGTTCTCTGAATCATCTAAGAAGACCAAGAGGAGGAAAACTGAACATCTCAGAGAAGCTGCCGATCCTGTTGCACTTGCTCTTGCTACTCAGATCAGTCTGAAGGCTTCTGATAAAAAGAAGCAGCTAAATTAATGGAAAATGCTCTAAGTACACCAACCCATACAGCAAAAATTCCAACTGCATATAACGAGCATAGTGGTTTCTGCAAAAATGTTGCAAAATATAGTGGTGATGACGTTTTAGCCCTGATAATGGATGCAAAATTATCTAATACACTTTATTGAGACTGCAAGCAAAACCTAGAAATGTAGATTTATATCCAACGTACAATGAAGTTCGTGAAGCAAAGCTGCATTGCTATCTAAGTGATATTACTGTGACAGAAATAAATGCAGAAGTGAAGTTACAGAGTCTATTAGATCATACAGCCAGACAAATTTATGAAAAGTAGAAAGGAAGAAATTCAGAGTCGGTTTCGAAATGAGATGGGACTTCTTCTGGAAAAACCTAAACCAGGGGGAGTGAAACCTCAAACGACGGGAATAATGCTAAAAGCAGTGGCGGTTCCTCGGGGGAGGGAAGGGAGGAACGTCCTCCTCACATTTTCTTCTTTTGAAAGTAAATACCAAATAAAATATGTGTCTTAAAATTCAAGGAAGATTCGATAATTTTTAAGTTCACAGCTATAAGAAAACCTCGGTTGATCGAGTTTTAAACGATGCACGCTCATGTGCTGCTAGAAAACTGTGAGAAAGGTGCGAGATTGTCTGTGTGGAGGAAAGTCAATCCGTTCCTCCTTTACAGCAGTTAGCACACATAGACAACAGCACACTAGCGGCCAGAGATAGAAGCAAAGTTTTAAAGCGAGTAAATGAACGGAGAGGGAGGAGATCCTCCTCTGAATCAGCGCATGGACGGGAAATAGAAACCGACTGGTCGTGCAGCAAGCTCGCTACTCCTGCCATCTAACGATGCTGCATTCAACCAGGCTATAACACATCTAGGAGGAGGCACAATAGAACAGTTTTAACGCAACGCTATGAAAGACACCATATAAACTTTTTTTTTTAAATTATAACTAAAAAATATTATTCATTGCACTTTATATAGGCTACTATTCATGGTTTGAAACTTTCAAGGATATTTGAAAGTTAAAGTCGGGTTTATATAAAACAAAGAGGAAGTAGTTCTACGTTAGTATCGCAGATCTTTTTGGCCCCTGAAATTCACTTCCATTCATTGTGTACTAGACAGGGCAACAGCCAAGTTGTTAGTTTTGTACAAATATATTTGATATTGAAAGTAGATACTCCAAACTACATTATTTTTAACATAAAAAATTGGCCACTGGCAACTTTGAACAATAATGGTAGTATGACTTTACAAGAACTGATATTCTTCAAAAGCATGTGATACTGAACTTGTAAAATGTACATGTGGCAACACAGACCACGTGGGTGTGTGCAGTGTTCTCGCTTTCCTCAGATTATTTCCCATTCCCATTTCCGTGGTTCCGATTACGTGTTAGTAGCTATAGTCTTTTCCACCATGTGTGATGATGTAGTGTGCTCGAAAAATGCTGCGAGGTGAATTTCCTTGTAATTGTTAATTTGTGCAATTATTCAACAATGAATGGAAGTGAAAACATTATATATTATGGAAAATTTAGGAAACTCAGTTTACAAGAACAGATTATTGCTATACAGAAGGAAGGCCAACCCCAACACTACCTGGTCTTACATGTATGCATATAGGCTAATTTGTAGCATGTTTCATTCAAGAAGGTGTAATTTCGTCCTGTTACCTTCTTTCCTCCTCTTCAGAAATACGCAGGAGCCGCCACTGGCTAAAAGATTCTTCTCAAATCCCGAATTAACATCATCCATAATCGGGATAGACAAAGACTTAATTGTACGTTTTGCAGTTGTTCGAGTAATTTCTAGTGGAAGAGACATTAAAGTTGATTCTTTCAATCAATATGCTGTAGAAAATGCAAAATTGTTCATTCAGAAGTATCCCTGGTTTAACCTCCCAGCTAGCGTACACAAAATTCTCATCCATGGGTCTCAGATTATTATTAACTCATCTCTGCTTACAATTGGACAGTTATCTGAGTAGGCTCAGAAGGCTCATAATAAAGATATTCAAATATATCGAGAGCCCCACACAAGGAAAAGTTCTCGTAAAAACACAATGACAAATTTAGTCAACAACCTTCTCATATCTTCCGATCCTCTCATTTCAAATATCAGAAAGTCACATAAAAAACACAAAACTCCTTTGTGGAAGAAAGCATTACAGCTACTGAAAGACTCTAGTGAGGAAGAAGAAAGAAGTGCCATTCATGAAGAAAATGTCAGTAATGAAAATGTAATGATGAGGAATCAGATATTGAATAAAAAAAACTATTATGTTGTGAAAGTGCTTTTAACTTAAAGAAAAAGTGAAAAATATTGAATATCTATTGATTTTATGCATCCAAGAAAACAATAGAGACATAAAATAATTTTGTCCCATTTTGAGTCGATTCTGGCCCACTGTGCAGTGGTAAAGAAAATAAACACCCCCAAAACAATTGAAGAGTGGTCTTCTCAGTCTTTAAGGCGTCAACTGAATATAAAAAACCTGTAGTTTTGTTTCCGTCATTTTGTTTTGCAGCCTTATCAATATAATGCATCTTTGTGTACTTAGTGCTGTACCATTTTAGACACTTTATTGTAAACACTGCTTGTAAAGAATAATTTGTAGCATAAAACATTGGAAAGGTTTAAATATTTGTCTTAAAATAAATATTTTTAATGTTTCAGACATATTTATTTTTAAGAATATTATTGCCAGTTTGTAGTTCAATTTCCCAGATGCTATATCACATTGGCTCAGTTTAATTTTACTATGATTATACATGAGAAAACATAGGTGAGTCAAAGTAACCTCATTTGCCAGGTAACTTTGGCCCTCAGCTTTGAACTAAGTTTTATCACATTTACTATTATCAGTGACTATTATGATTGTTGAAATGCTTTTGGGGAATGTTCCCACACTCGCATATGAAATTTGGGGCTTTATCTCCGAAATTTTTACAAGAAACCACAAAAGAACATTTAAAAATGTATTTCAGTGGGTCAAAGTAATCCTGGTTTATGGCAGCCTACACAAAATTCCCTTATCAATCAATTAATATCATTATACTGAGAATGGTCAACAGTAATAAATTATTCTAGGAAAAATAATGCTTCAGATTAAAAATTGAAATGATTTTCAAGAACCCCAGAATTATTCCTGAGCTAGCACGTAAATCAGATGTTGCTATTTTTACACTTTAAAGTGGAATGATTCCCTAGCCAGTAACTTTCATAAACGTGATTTGCTACTGTCAGCACGATGATTTTTAAGTTCCGAAGATGAAAATGCGGACATGTATCACATTACAGCCTGTCAAGCCTTGAAGTTGCATCCCGATATTTTTATAAAAACACGCGCATCTTTATGGATTCAGCTTGCCCGAATTTATTGTTGCATATGTATTTTAATTTCACAAATTATCTTTTTCATTTAAGTTTTATATGGTACTTATAGATAGGAGAAAGGCACGCTACTTCGTTAGTTGATAAAATGGTAATATTCTCAGATTTATATTACGACAGTAGTATTTCTTAAATCACTGGTAAGCCTATACATCACTACAGACGAGAATTTCATGCACTCTAAAATCCCAAAATATGCATGCATTCATGTACTATCAAACTATGAAACATGCACGATCAAGCGAAAAATACATTAAAATATACATTTTCATTTTTTTTTCCAAATGTCTTATTTCACTTCACTTTTTTTTGCACAGTTAACAACCTAACAACATTTCTAAATTGGTTTCTGTAAGGTTCCTGCACTTGTCAGTCAATATGTTTTGTAGGCAGAGAATGACCTCTCTACATCGCAAGAAGTTATGGGTGCAAACTTGAATGAACATATCTGTGACAATGTCAGGTCAAATCTTCATTCAAGTTTTCGTCGCAAATGACTTTCTTCACTGAGCAAAAGAATCCATAGTCCGGGTTCGCATTTATGACCCTGCCCAGTTTGTTTTCCGTCCCCATGGGCATAACTGAGGAATCTATGAAATTCTTTGCAGATACTTTCCTTTTTTGCATCTTGCAATATGTGAAACAGATGCGACATGCTGGTCGACTTGAAATTTTTTTGTACATTTTATCTGAAATTAGACCTTATGGTTGCCTACATACGATTTCAAAACGGACATCGTAATTTAATTAACTAATTTAAAGAAGTTTTGTAATTTTTTACAAAGAACAACTGCTATAGAAAATATTCGGAAACAGAATAGCAGTGCTTACCTCTTTACTGCAACAATCGCAGAATATTACAACCCCATCTGATCTAATAAAATCCTTTCCTTTAATCCACTATGCAAGGAGTACACTTTTGAAACCTTTAGTTGGAGGCATATTAGAACCACATTAACACAAGCAAACAGAATAAACAAACACATTAACCACTTACGAGGTTCACACACTACAAGGACAGTTTAGAGAATGATTCCAATTTTAGAAGGATTTAAATTGCTACTAGTAATGGAAAAGGGAGAGAATTTACAACCTTTCTGAAAGAGGGTGCTTTTGACCTAAATTATTTGTCAGCAGTTTCCTTGAACCCTCTGTATTTCCTCTCTACTATTCTCAAAGTATTCAACGTAATAAATTCATTTATGACACACAGTCTATAGAGGGTCGTCAGTAAAGTGCTGTAAAAGTGAACTTCCGTCCAGGGAAAGGTCTTCTAACATCTTATTGTGAAAACTTAACATTTTATTTCATTTTTCTGTTATTTAGTTTTTTTCTTCTCCTTCTTAAATCCTGATCCTGAAGCTAAATAAGGGACATAAAAATCGAGAAACTGAGGTGTCCATTTAAAACCATTAAAACATGCACTTAAACTGAATATAATGTAATTATATGCATTGTTAAGCTAAAAATTGCTTAAATATACATTATGCATGTTTTTATCCCCAAAAAGGCCAAAACATGCAAATATGCACGGAAAAAGTACACATATTTGGAACCAGAGAGTAATGAAATGGATAAGTACCAAGTTTGAGTTATGTCCTATGTTCCTATAAAAACATGCATTTGCATGGAATTCTCGTCTCTAGACATCACTAGCATGGGATAAAAGCAGCAGTGAAGTGTTTGCAACTCATTATTCTCTCCCCTGATGTCATATCATTTCATATTGTACAGGTAGCCATACGAGCTCCAGCCAGATGTAGACCCTACTGCTTCTCTGTGCAATGTTAACGACTATGGATTGATGGCAGTCAAGATCACATAGGGTGAGACCATATCCCTCTATAAAAGGTTAATCTCTGGTGACCATTAGAGAACTGCCTGAGACTATTTCTGTGATATTCCGAGACTTAAAATAGAGCAATCGAGTTGTCATATATCAATCTCTTCCTACAATAGACCGTAATGCTCATAATATTGGAGAACTTCATCCACCCCTCTGTATATAATGAAAAGGACATAGCTGAAAGTTTTGTAACATTTTGATCACAAATTTGTAACACTTGGCATCACTTAAGAATTTAGTTATAATAACTATCTAGTGTTAAAATGAAAACTAAGTGGTAAATTATCTTACTTGACTAGTTTCGACTTTGTGTCAGTCATCTTCATTTGACTTCACACTACCAAACACAAACGCACCAGTGGCGGCTGATTGACTGAGGCAAGTGAGGCCCAGTCTCAGTCACTTGGCTTAAGTGAGATCAAATTTTGTGTTTTTATGTAATGTATTAGTTATTTGAATGAAGCATATATCGCTGTAGAAGCATTTGAAAACTTTGTGATGTAGACAGACCTGTTTTGCAGTAAAATTTGTTCCTGAGGATCTTGCGGATCTGGCTTCTGCATTTCGTGCGTCTTCGCGGGCTTTTGAGGTTCCGCTTTAAACGTTGTAACTGAGGCACAATTCGTCTGGCCTCGTGGCCTGGTCAGGTTTCACTCCTCCCATCCATGGGCCCACCTCAAGGGTAGAGTGGGGGTGGGAATAGCAGTGGTGACTTGTCTTCCTAAATAGGCCATAAATAATAAAAATTCCAGCTCTTTGGTAGGCAGAGACCCACAATACTCTCTCCCCTTATGTCTTAGTTTATGACTTAAGCGACGGTGTTGTACTGTTGTATTTCGTAGTACAGTAGTGAATCTGGGCCAATGTTGTTATGTATTTCGGGAAAATATAAACAGAAACAAATACGAGGAATAATGCTGGTGTAGTTCATTCATTGTCAGAGTGTTCTTTTTCGAGAAGAAATAATATCGAAAGAAAGGAAGTTTTAAATAAAGAGAGAGCCTACCGAGAGCCTACCACTGACAATTTTTCTGACAGATAATCTTAAAACGCGAGTTTCTATTGCATCCTGGTATGGGCAACATAAATGGTTAAGTGGTAATGTGGTGCAAAATAAACTTCTCTGTTGGCCTTGTTTGTTGCTGTCAAAGGAAAAAAATAAAAAGAAAAGAAAGAAAGGGAAATTTCAACACATAGTATGGGTTGCTTCATCACACAGAAACAATCACTGAAACTCGCAGCATAACAGCTTATTTGGTAAGTGAAATTATTATTTTTCATTACTAGTAGTAGTAATAATAATAATAATAATAATAATAATAATAATAATAATAATAATAATAATAATAATAATAATAATAATACAGTAACACTGCGGGCTAAAGCAGGGAGATGCACTATCACCTTTACTTTTTAACTTCGCTTCAGAATATGCCATTAGGAAAGTTCAGGATAACAGGCAGGGTTTGGAATTGAACGGGTTACATCAGCTTCTTGTCTATGCGGATGACGTGAATATGTTAGGAGAAAATACACAAACGATTAGGGAAAACACGGAAATTTTACTTGAAGCAAGTAAAGCGATCGGTTTGGAAGTAAATCCCGAAAAGACCAAGTATATGATTATGTCTCGTGACCAGAATATTGTACGAAATGGAAATATAAAAATTGGAGATTTATCCTTCGAAGAGGTGGAAAAATTCAAATATCTTGGAGGAACAGTAACAAATATAAATGACACTCGGGAGGAAATTCAACGCAGAATTAATATGGGAAATGCGTGTTATTATTCGGTTGAGAAGCTTTTATCATCCAGTCTGCTGTCAAAAAATCTGAAAGTTAGAATTTATAAAACAGTTATATTACCGGCTCTTCTGTATGGTTGTGAAACTTGGACTCTCACTCTGAGAGAGGAACATAGGTTAAGGGTGTTTGAGAATAAGGTACTTAGAAAAATATTTGGGGCTAAGAGGGATGAAGTTACAGGAGAATGGAGAAAGTTACACAACGCAGAACTGAACGCATTGTATTCTTCACCTGACATAATTAGGAACATTAAATCTAGACGTTTGAGATGGGCAGGGCATGTAGCACGTATGGGCGAATCCAGAAATGCATATAGAGTGTTAGTTGGGAGACCGGAGGGAAAAAGACCTTTAGGGAGGCCGAGACGTAGATGGGAGGATAATATTAAAATGGATTTGAGGGAGGTGGGATATGATGATAGAGACTGGATTAATCTTGCTCAGGATAGGGACCGCTGGCGGGCTTATGTGAGGGCGGCAATGAACCTTCGAGTTCCTTAAAAGCCATTTGTAAGTAAGTAAGTATACAGTAACAATGATATTAATAATACAATAACAATAATAATTTATATCATAAATAAACATTTTCTATCGGAGGCACCTGAACTAGTTGCATCTGGCCTCACCGAGGATTTCGATCACCGGCTGCTACTGAAACGCACCCCCAGCAAAACAACTGAAGAAACCAGAAGGAACAAGGACCTCACTAGTTACAATATAAAGATGACTGACACGAAGTCTAAACTAGTCAAATAAAGTAATTCACTATTTAAGATTCATTTTAACACTAGAAAGTTGTTAGTATAACTAAATTCTTAAGTGAAACTTTCACATACCACTATTGAATAAACTCTCGAATTTACAGAATTAAAGTGCGAAAACAGAGTGTTGATATGTGTTAGGGTAGTTACTAAATAAACAAATGCTAATAAACAGTGTTCTATGTCTTTTAATTTTTTAGTTAAGGAATGTATATTATATATTTTACAACAGTTTGTACATTACTATATTGCAAAATATTTGTCATATTTTCTATTTATATATATATATAATGTATTAAATAAATGTAACATTCACACTCGCTCGCACTATCACAGGTCAGGGTGACATCAGTTTCGTATCTGCATTCCATTGATCATGATGTTAGCCAGGGCGTTGCGCCGTCTCCTCCACGCACCCATACCCTGTGCATGGTACTGCAGCTGTCTGTACCAAAGCTTGGTTCGATCTCCATCCTCAGCCTGAGAAAGAAAATTTTAAGGTATTTTTGTATATGAATATGGAACCAGAGTGAATACCTACACAAATGATGAAAAAGAAGAGGGAACATGCCATTTGATCTGTATTATTTTACTTTCATATCATTCCACTATTAAATTATATACTTTGCATAGTTCCACTCGGTAATGAGTTTTGGAATAATATTCTGGGGAAATTCCACAGATAGTAACAGTATATTCCTATTGGTTACAAAAAAGAGTAATTAGAATAATAGTAGGTGCCAAATCTAGGGAATCGTGTAGGACTATTTTCAAGAGTCAAAATGGATTTTCAAAAAACTACAAATAATGCCCATGGCTTGTCAGTATATCTTTTCATTAATAATCTTCCTCGTATGTAATCGTGAAAACTTTGTAACTAATTCAACAGTTCATAGCATAAATACACGTCAAAAAAATGACTTTCATACTCCATCGGCAAGTCTATCATGCTATCAAAAAGGAGTGCGTTATATGGCAGTAAAAATAGCCTCCCTATCGATATAAAAAATTAAACTCAAAACATAAGATTATTTAGGGCCAAATTAAAGAAGTGCCTAATTTCTCACGCCTTCTATTCTGTAGGTGAATTCATGACATTCAATAACACTTCATGAAATTGATACTAAAACTTTGTGTTGTACTAGTAGACTATATTGTAAATATCGTCCGTATATATTTCATCTAGACTGTAACTATAAATTAAGACTTTATAATAGTATTAAGTTTTTTTGACTTGTTCCTTATTCTAGCTGTAAAGCAATGTATGAATACCATGGAATGTTAATAAATATAATGCAATACAATACAATACAATACAATAAATTATACACATATTTTAAGCAATATACTATCTTACATTAATAAGGATGTAATAATGTAAGTACTGGTACAGTACTTTTTATTCTTTTTTTAGGTAGGAAACACGAACATTGACAATTAAAACAACAAAAAGACATAAAAATGAGATATAGAAATAAGGCACCTTAAGCAGTCAAAATTGTACCTATTTCTAGAATAATCAGCTATTATTTTCTTAATTCCTATTTCTTTTTAAAATTAAATGTAATTTCTGATCAAATTTTCAGTTCTATTGGGCCAGACAACATATTTCATAAAGCATCTTGGCCCAAAAGCAAGGTTACCACTACTATCTCTTTATAATCAAGTAAAGACGACCTCAGTGCCGATTTTTTGGAAGAATACTCTTATTATCCCTGTTTTTAAAAAAGCAAACCTGCCTAATCATTATGATGTACCGAAGTGCATATGACATTTCCATGCAAGAATTCTGCGTTACCATATGATGAAGGATCAGTAGAACAGAGAAAAATTCTCTCTGGCACCGGCACCCAAACCCGGGTTTCCAGCTCTACGTACTGAGGCTTTATCCACTAAGCCACACCAGATTCCAGTCCCGATGCCAGATTGAATCCTTCTCAGTTTAAGTTCCACCTCTCAGTTTCCCTTTGGTGGCCTACTCTCATGTACTGTGTCACAGAATATGTGACAGTGGCACAATGTCCAACACACTATGTGCAGAGGTGCACACATTACGAGTGACTAAGTGGCCGGGATCCAACGGCATGAGCGCCGTCTTGAATCACTAAGTGATTGCTTATGCTTATCATATTATTATGATATACCGAAGTACATATGATATTTCCATGCAGGAATTCTGCGTTACTATATGATGAAGGATGGGTTGAATGGAGAAAAATTCTCTCCAGCACCAGAACCTGAACCCAGGTTTTCAGCTCTACATGCTGATGCTTTATCTATTAAGCGACTCTGGATTCCAGTCCAAACTTTTCTCCGTTCTATCCATCCTTTATCATATGGTAACGCAAAATTCATGCATGGAAAGATCATATGTACTTCAGTACATCATTGAGAGGTAGAACTTAAACTGAGAAGAATTAAATCTGGCATCGGAACTAGAATCCGGTGTGGCTTAATGAATAAGGTGTCAGCATGTAGAGCTGAAAACCTGGGTTCGGGTCTCAGTGCTGGAGAGAATTAAGAATTAAAGACAAATATCACAGACTAGTGTTACAGTGAAAAAAATGGAGAGGCAAACTTCTAACAGAGGAAATTCTCTTCAAAATATGTGACTGGTCCTCAGTCAATAAATTAGTATTAAATTGTAACAAAACTAACATAATTTAATTTAAATCCTGTCCGAATTCAACCATGCAAATTTCTAGCGCAATAATTAACAATAGATCCCTATTAGAAACAACAACAACCAGATTTCTTGGCTTAAAAATCGATAATGTGTTAAATTGAAAAAATCATATTAAAGAAATTACCCCCAAACTAAATTCAGCATGTTTTGCTATTAGATCTATGCAAAAGATAGTAAATATCAATACCTTAAAAACAATATACTTTGCATACTTTCACTCGGTAATGAGTTTTGGAATAATATTCTGGGGAAATTCCACAGATAGTAACAGTATATTCCTATTACAAAAAAGAGTAATTAGAATAGGTGCCAAATCTTGGGAATCTTGTAGGACTATTTTCAAAAAACTACAAATAATGCCCATGGCTTGTCGTATATCTTTTCATTAATAATCTTCCTCGTATGTAATCGTGAAAACTTTGTAACTAATTCATCAGTTCATAGCATAAATACACGTAAAAAAAAATGACTTTCATACTCCATTGGCAAGTCTATCATGCTATCAAAAGGGAGTGCGTTATATGGCAGTAAAAATTTTTAATAGCCTCTCTATCGATATAAAAAATGAAACTCAAAACATAAGATTATTTAGGGCCAAATTAAAGAAGTACCTAATTTCTCACGCCTTCTATTCTGTAGGTGAATTCATGACATTCAATAACGCTTCATGAAATTGATACTAAAACTTTGTGTTGTATTAGTACACTATATTGTAAATCTCTTCTGTATATATTTAATCTAGACTGTGACTATAAATTAAGACTTTATAATAGTATTAAGTTTTTTGACTTGTTCCGTATTCTAGCTGTGCAGCAATGTATGAATACTATGGAATGTTAATAAATACAATACAATAGAACAAATTCAATTTGTAGACCTACTTATAATCGAACCATTATATCACCTGTTGCCAAGCAGATTTCAGGGAACCACAATCAACAAATGAACAAGTCCTTCACCTGAGTCAAGATATAAAAGACTTTTTTAACAAAAAAGAAACGGAATTAATCATCTTTGTCGACTTTCAAGCAGTTTATAACTCAATATCGGTATATAAACTATTAAATAAATTTAATTAATTAGGAATAAGGGATAATATATTTTGCTGGATTTCAAAATTTATAACACAGCTGTGCTACAGAATAATAATGCTATTGTAATCTTCATCTTACGATGTTTGGGTCACGGACAACAGGAAATCGCAGGTTCGATTCCCGCTCGAGGTTGTGAAATTTTTCTTTCATACCATGGCATGATTGTGACTATAATAGTATTTAATTCATTAATAATGCTATTCCTCAATATAAGCAGCTAGTGGTACATAGAGGGCTCTCATAAAGTATAGTACTCAGTATCACCTTATTTAATACTTACATAAATGATTTCCATCAAATTCTTAATAAAAAATAAATAATAATAATAATAATAATAATAATAATAATAATAATAATAATAATAATAATAATAATAATAATAATAATAATAATAATTTATTTATTTAGGATATTAACGTGCAAAACAACAGCACAATAATAATAATAATAATAATAATAATAATAATAATAATAATAATAATAATAATAATAATAAAGCTGCCCTATTCGCTGATAGTCTAGTCAAACAGACCTCTAAAGTACGGTAAGAAGATATCATATCTCAACTAGCAACTGCTGCTAAAAATTCATTAACTCAACTTAAGAAATGGTGCACAGACAACCTAATAACCACTATTAACGAAAAATAATACATCAACTGTTTTCACTTCATAAGAAAGAGACAGACATCATTGTGCAGTATGAAAATAGAGATTTAGCATCATGAACAAACAAAACAAAACATATTGTTATTATTTTTTATGATAAATTAACATACAAAACATCACATACATTATATAATTTATAAAGGATAAAAACAATTCTCTCTACTCAAAAGGCTAGTTTGGGAAAATAGGGATGTTCACTGGAAACTATCATCACCTACAACATAATACTGTACGTGTCTTTAAGTATTGTGGGGAAACATTAATCACAACATCAAAAAAATAATCTAAAAAAAATTAATACGGCACATTTTAAAATAATGCTCTTACATTAACTACTGAAGGAGTAGAAATGACGACTAATATGATGCAAATTATAACTGACAACTTTGGTATATATGAGAAATTAGAAGGACAAGCAATAATAAAATATGAAAAACTAATCAGAATCCCAAATATTAATGAATAGGAAAATTTAAGAACAGTGAGTAGACTGAAAACACAAAAATGTTTTACATATATGGTACGAAATACATAAAAGAAGACTTAATGTTCCTCACTTGAAATAAAGCCTAATATTAAAGGATAACCCTCTAAACGTTTTTCCATTATACCATAATTTATACTTAACCCAGGACCGAAAAAAATCTAAAACTGACAAAATAACTATGAAAACTTTAGTATTAGAAATTAGCGTAGTAGCAGTAGTAATAGCAATATCAGTATCAGTAGTAGAAGTAGTTTATCCATCATACAGATTTTCACAAATCTTGGCTCCGTCAAGCTTATTTCTAGGTTTTAAAATGTGAATTACATTATCCGCACAAAGAGTGATTACAAATCTATAGGGATGGATTTATTTGATCAAATCGTAGAGGAGTAGAAGCTGGAGGACATGCACTCTTTACTTCTTTTATCACTCAGAAGGTCAGACCACAACAAATTTTGATTAAGAAATTTCTGCTATAACTTATTCATATCCTTACAAAATATATTCTACAGGATAAGAAATTACCAAAATGCTGTAATCTTGTCAGGTTGACGCACAGTTATACAGGCGATATTTTCACCATAATCCTTACCAATGTTAAAATTCTAGATTGCAGCAAAATGATACACCATTTAAACAGGCTGATTAAAAGGACTACCCTGCAGTGAGTCCACTTTCATTGTAATGAAAGTGGTACTGGTAATGAAACAATAGATTATTTGAAAAACAAAGGATACTGGTACTTTGTACTGTATACGAGGCCTGTCTAAAAAGTATCCGACCTTTAGCCAGAAAAAATATTTCAAATACCTGACGGGGTTGGGACCCTAATCCCCTTCAAAATAGGCCCCTTGTGCTTGCACACACTTAGCCCACCGATCCTTCCACTGCTGGAAACACCTCTGGAAGTCTTCTTTTGGAATGGTGTTCAGCTCCGTCATCGCGTTCTACATTATCTCTTCTCTACTCTCAAAATGGGATCCTTTCAGTGGTGTCTTCAATTTTGGAAGCAACCAAAAGTCGCAAGGAGCCAGGTCTGGAGAGTAGGGAGGTTGGCGAACGGTTGTAATTCCATGTTTGGCCAAGAAAGTGTGGATCAATTGGGATGAATGTGCGGGGGCGTTGTCGTGATGCAAGTGCCAGTTGTTCGCCGTCCACATGTCTGGTCTTTTGCGCCGAACTGCATCACGGAGTCGCCGGAGAACATCGTGATAGTACTCCTTTGTCACCGTTTGTCCTTCCGGTGCATATTCGTGATGCACAATTCCACGGACATCAAAGAAAACAGTCAGCATCACCTTGATTTTGCTTCGCACCTGCCGCGCTTTCTTTGGCCTTGGAGACTCGGGATGCTTCCATTGCGATGACTGTCTTTTTGTTTCTGGGTCGTACCCGTACACCCATGACTCATCTTCAGTTATCACGGTGTTCAGAAACCCAGGATCAGTGTTGGTGGTGTCCAGAAGGTCCTGTGCAACGTCACGACGGAGGTCTTTTTGTTCCGGGGACAACAACTTGGGCACGAATTTCGCAGCCACTCGGTTCATGTTCAAATCATCACGCAAAATTGCACGTGCAGAATCTTTACTCACTCCAACCTCTTCAGCAATCTCCCGCACGGTCAAACGACGATCTGCCATCACCAAATTTCGTACCCTCTCAACAACAGCTGCACTCCGAGCAGTTTGGGCCTGCCACAACGCTGCTCACTCTCCACTGATGTGCGGCCATCTTTGAATCGGTTGAACCACTCCTTAATTTGTGTTACACCCATCGCATCTTCCCCAAACACCTGCTCAATCTTACGAATTGTTTCACTTTGAGAATCACCAAGCTTTTGACAAAATTTGATGCAGTATCTTTGCTCAATTCGTTCAGTCATCTTGCGAGAAAACTAAATCCGACAAACACTTAGAACAGAACCTTACTTGGCGACCACCAGCCAGTGACTGGCACAGCGAATGCGTTGAAAAAATTCAAGCATGCGCATTACGGTTCCTCCTTCCACCGTGCACAGTGGCGCCGCCTTAGAATCACTACTTTGCGCGGGAAAATTTAAGGTCGGATACTTTTTAGACAGGCCTCGTATGTTTGTATAGTGTTGGTCGATGAATTGTATATGCTTTAAATTGAATAGTAATCTGTATAGCTCTATTGATAAGTTGTGTTTGTAATTTGAAGTAGTTTGCATGATATGTATTATCACTTTCTGTATATCACAAGTGATTTAATTGTTTATTCCTTAAATTTAATTAACTTGTTTTGTATTATACATATAGCTCAACTGACGAATGATTGTTTGCATTTGTAAATTTAATAATCTGATTGGCTATGTATTGTATATTTTTAGTAGAGCCATCGATGTAGCTCAGTCGGCAGACTCGCTGGGCTGCTGATCCGGAGCTGCGTTCGGACTTGGGTTGGATCCCCCTTTGGTCTCAATGAATGGTTTCTTCTGAGGTTTTCCCGAGCCGTGGGACTGAAGCCAGATGGTCTATGGCGAGTCCTCGGCATCACTTCATTTCACCCCTTTGATTTGATTACCTGGTTGGGTTTTTCCGAGGTTTTCCCCAACCAAAAGGCAAATGCCGGGTAATCTTTTGGTGAATCTTCGGACTTCACCTCATCATTGTAGAAAATTACTAAATTGTAAAACTGTAAAAATTGTAAAATATTGTAAAAATTTGTAAAAATTGTAATTGTAATATTGTAAAATTTTGACTTGTTCCACATCTTAAAGCTTCATTGCTTATGTAAGGTCTATGGAATATAATACATGAATGAAAGAATGAATGAATGAATAAACTTCTACATAATATTATAACCCAAGTTTTTCATTCTACTTTGTAAAACAATTAATTAAAAGCAAATTTCGATTAGTACAGAAGCGACATGATGATGATACTGCTAAGAAGACAAGAAATTAAAGATTATTTTAACTAATCCTCCAGTATATCTCAAGAACCACGAAAATTCACATTTGCAATACTCAGTCTATGACTGCTTAGCAGGCCACCTTCACAAGACAGGAATTTACAGCACACCAAATTGTATTTCATGCAGTTTAAATGAAGTACCTGTAATGAATCTGGACCATCTCAACAGAGTCACACGATACCATCTTCCAAAAATAATGGAGTGCAAGAAAACTAATTGTTTTATCGCCAAATGTTTAGGCATTACAACAACAACAATATTAAAGAATAAAATAAGGACAATAACTGTAATAGTCAAGAAATAATATAAAATTGGAGTATATATGAATGGAATTTTTTATAAATAATTGATTAAATGGCGATCTTACTCGTTTTAATTATGTAAGGATACATAATTGCTTACATAATTAACACGAGTAAGATCGCCATTTAATAAATTATTTATATTCAAGTGTTAAAAGTAGTGTACCAAAGATTCAACATGTAATTTTTTTTTAAATCACTAACCTTAAAAATAAATGTGTCCTTAGAAGCCAGCTCCTGAACTTCAAAATAATCTTCCCAATCAGCTTCAGAGCAAACTATACACTTATCAAGGTACAGGGGTTCCTGAAAAATGAAATTTAATAATTTAATTACATTCCTAGCTTAATCATTAGGCATACAGGAAGAAAAATGAAATGTCATTTTTCTGTTGAATAAATTAATGCATACAAAGAATACCATAGAATGAAAGTAATTATATAATTACCGGTATATATATTAGTAGCTTAATATCAAAGGCGGACATCTGACCTCAGATCAAACTTTAAATAGCTGTGGATTTTTATACGATTTTTCATGCTCTTTCCAGTTATAATGAAATCATATGCAACTCTAACACTACATTTATACAATAAATTGTGTTAAATATTACAAAGAACACTGCAAAACAAAAAATTGCCTCCTAGATCAAAACTATGGAGACGACAGATGTCCATCTTTGATATTAAATTCCTCATATATGACCAAAGAAGACTTGGATGGAGGGTGTACTAGCAGTTATGGATGCTAGAGGATTAGAGCCAGGCCAATGGATGAACAGAGAGGAGTGGCATTTGTTTTCCGGAAGATGGTGACAGTTGTTATGACACCAGATTTATATATATATTTTTTATTTATTCATTAAAGACATCAGCTCAAAGAATTTGAGTGACCACAAGGGTCCTGAATACAGTAAACATGTATAATATAATGCGATTTGAAACATGAAAGAAAAAAGAAAACATTTATTTATCAGAGCCTTAAATTTCCAACTATGAAGTCAAATGTGTTGCACATTATCCATGTTACTTAATAATCACATAGAGAGGACACTTCATATTAGATCGAAAAGTTTAAGGATGTGTATAAACAGCAGAAATAATCAAATCAATCAATCAATCAACCAACCAATCAATCAATCAATCAATCCAATCAATCCAATCAATCAATCAATCAATCAATCAATCAATCAATCAATCAATCAATCTATCTATCTATCTATCTATCTATCTATCTATCTATCTATCTATCTATCTATCTATCTATCTATCTATCTATCTATCTATCTATCTATCTATCTATCTATCTATCTATCTATCTATCTATCTATCTATCTTCTTAATGTATCCAGCTGTTTGCTGACAACATAAAGTCACTATAGTCCACTGTAGTCTATTCAGTTGTTGTTTTTCACGAGAAATGAGGGGTATTTTGATTGGTGTTCATTATAGGTGCCTGTTGCTAGTAGCCAGAGTTGGGGTGTAGTCAATATATACTGCAGGGCTGTGTCTTATGCAACTGGTAGTGATGATTTTAATTTACTTCATTTGTGGTTAAAGGATGGACAGTATAGAAGACTGTGTTCCAGATCTGCATCATGATTATTACACCACAGACAAGTAGGATTATCGGAAATGTGAAATCGGTGTAGGTACAATTGAGTGACAATGTGACCTGTTCTGATTCTTGTTAAAAATGTTTGAACATATCTGGGCAAGTTTTTGTACATTTCCAGGTCATTTGGTTTCTTTTGTACAGACTGTAAAATGAGACTTTACTGAAGCAAAAGCACTGGATAGAGATATCACTTGAAGAGGCCATGGTTGCAAATATGTTGCCTGTTTTGCAATATTATCGACTTTCTTGTTTCCAGGTATACCACAATGACTAGGTATCCATTGAAATGTTATTTCCTTTTGGAGTTCTTTTAGTTTACTTAGTTGTTTCTGAAGTGGAATAATTCTATGTGCATATAGGTTTGGTACATATTTAATTATATTAAATATAGAGAAAATCAAATATATTCATTAAAATTTGGTACAGTATATAGGCTATAACAAGAAAACTTACACAGTAAGCTTAATATAAAAATATGGTCTAACTACTAAAATGATAAAAACAGATGATTGGCACATAGTAATTGGATAACTTTCTCTAGACTTGATAATAGATTGATAATGGGAGTAGTTAAACACAGTAAAAAATACAAACACATAGGAATAGACATTACAAAAAATGATACCGGTAATAAACATGATACCAATTAATGAAATATATGAAACAATTGAAAAGTGATATTGGTAATATTTACATTAACACTTTAAATTATGGTTACCAGATTTTTTCACAATTTCCAGAGGCAGATATCGACATATAAAGAAATACTTTTAACATTTCTGTTAGATTTCCGTTCAGTTTTATTGTTTTTACACAATTTAAAAAAAACAAATACTGCTACTCATTCTATTTAGAGACTGAACTACTGTTTTCTTTTTTCGCAGAAGAATATTTTTTAACAGGTCTCCTTTGGATCCCAATTTTGCAGCAAATTCCTGACATGTTATGTTGAAGTTGTAACATGTCTCGAACAGTTTCTAAACTCATTCTGTATTTCTAGGATGTCCAAATCATGTTCATTGAAGAAAAAACTTTCTCCACTTAAGCATTACTTTCAGGATACAGAAATAGTTCAGTCAACTTCTGGAGTTATGCACACGAAATCATTTTCTCAGAAAAAAATTTAAATTCCACCCTAGTTTGAGCAAAGAGTAGCATTTTCTTTATTCCAATTTGCCATTTTCTCTCAAGTCATGTAGTCTCGAAGCAAAAAATTCAATCAAATAAATCATCTTCGTCAAGGTCAAGTCCATTTACATAATGGAAAATTTTCATTTTTCTGAAGAATATCTCAGCAATATACATTCCATACATATCTTATCTTGTGAACGAATAACCCAGACACCACATTGTAATAAAATTCATAAGAGACACTGAGAATTCTGTTGTGAAATAAGAGCCACTTCTCCTAAACATGCCAAAAGTTTCTCGATTGGTTGATGAAGTAAATTTATCTTCTTTCCTGGAGTTCAATTTCTCTATTAACTTCGATAACAATGAATGACTCGAATGTTGTTACGTACTGACCTTGAGTTTAGTTTATGGAATCATGGAAAAGCGGCAAATTTGCATTAGCAAAATTTATCACAGCAATGTGCAAGGATCAATAAACCTTAACAATAATAATTAACACTGAAAATCCAGAGATATCTGAGAAAAAATTATTAAATCCAGGACAGAAAGCAAAATTCGGGAACTGTCCCCAGGAAACAGGGACGTCTGGTAACCTTACTTTAAATCCTGAGGTATTTAAATATCCAGCATAACCCTATGTCAGTGCTTTAAATGTCCCTACTATGATGCTTTGACAGGGACATCTATTTTTTTACCATCAGCATTAGATGAAATGGAGTGATGAATGATTAAGAATTCACATCGATATTGCAGTTGATTTCTCGATAAAAATAGCGAATTTGAACATGCATGTGGAAATCAGAATAATAATGCCTTTCACGTCACTTAGTTCATAGTTTCGTCTTCTTCATGGCTACATTATTTTGGCTGAGGGCATGTAATTTTTAATTTACTGTAACTAACAGCGACTGAGTCTTAACAATACAACTAGGCAATGTTGCTTGAGGGGAGGTGGTACACCCATCTCCGCAATGTTAAATTTGCTATCTTTATTCTTGATTTTCTCTAAAACTACCAATCCTAAGGCGATGAAATTTGGTACACTAATATATTGACGGTTTCTGTACTGATTGACATTTTTGTAAATGGATCAGGACACATACACATTATATTTTGTCCTGCCTTGGTGTACCACCTCCCCTTAAAAGCAAATGGCTCATGTTGTTCTGGGTGGCTAAAAAGCCATGCCTTCTCGCATGAAAAGGGTATAGTACCACTGCCAGTTTCTTGGCGATTTAAATTCCAGAAGTACTAGTACTAACATCAGATTTAAAGTGTTAAATGGCTTTTTACGGAATAGACGAATGACAAGATAAATTAAGCAAAAACTTGGCACATAAAATTAAAAATTAATTTTAAAGTGATGAAGATCATTGGCAATGGAATCTAGGCGAGAAAAAATTACAAATGATGTTATTAGAGATAAAGGGAAAGTACAAAATTCGATAAATGATTGTATTTAATAAAACTAAGTAGAGTGCTATGGCATTGTAAATTAATATTGGAAAACAAAATGCCAAGGAGAGTTTTCAAATAAACCTCCTTGAGAAATGAGACGCATTAATACTCCTTGCATGTAAGGAATATGGTATTAAATCCAATTGAGTGAAAGGGAGATACTAGTAGCAGAAGAACGTTGGGTAAACAAGAAGGAATGTGGAAAAAATCAGGAACAAAGCGGTTTTGTATTGCAAAACATTGGACACTGAAAGATGAGAATATGTTGTAAAACCGGAAATACTAGTGCCTGTTCATGTCTCTTGTAATTTTTAACTTTCACCTTATATACAGCAGGTAAAGAGTAAGCACTGCTACAGTTATGTTGATAAATAATTCGATCTCGAAATGTTCATACAAATACAATGTTCAGCAGTAGTGTTTCCAAAGGAACATCTGTGTGTGTCCGAGATAATACATCAATTCTGCAATTGTAATCATTACAATACTCCAACTGAATAGTCACTTAGCAACTCCTTGAATTTTAACATTTACTAATTTAGAACTACTATATGCAAATTATGTCTTACGGGTATTTCGTATGTGAAAAGTACATGGAAGGCAAGGAAACAATTGCTTCCCCTGTTCATAAAGCGAAAAAGTAAAAAATTTATTGCAGAAATGATATTTTAAACATGAGAACTATGAATTCTCTAATATTAAAATGTCACAAAATTTTTCTCTGAGCACTTGCACTAATTGAGGCAGAAGGCGCCTCAAAACATATTCCTTTATTTTCGTTCGAACTTCGAAAGATTTCGTCACTCTGCCTACAACCAGCATTATCGAAGTTGCTTGCTCTGCACATGGTGAGAACATAATAATGATGCGTTGGAATGGAAAGTTCTTTTTGTGTGCAAAATATAACGTTTTTTGAACTTCATTTACACATACTGTGTGCCTTTCCTGTCTGACAATATTATTTTATCAGTTAGTGTTTAATATTATTCTAAATTACTTGAAATTTACAATATGAAATTGTTTTGTAGACTTGTAGTATGTGGAAGGGAAGCAAGCCCATCTGTGGCTTCCTCATTCCTGCTTGCGTGCAGCCTTGCTGTGTAGAAGGTAGACGGCCGAGATGGGATGTATTGAGTGCAGTTTCTAATAACAATAGAATCTCAACTTCCCCAGTGTAATTGTCAAATAGAAAAAACTTTTAAAACATGGATTTGGTTCTCGAGACTTTCTTGAAAAGAAAAGAATTATCAAAATTGGACGACTAATGTGTGATCTGAAAATACTTAAAGTCATGCGTGAGAAAGTTTAATTTAGAGCAGTATAGTAAAACAGATTAAGTTATGCGTTTGTTGGCCATGTCTTTTATTTAGTAACGAAAAAAAAATGTATGGAACAAGATTGGCTTCAGTGGCATAAATAATCTCTATAAAGCATGAAAACTCTCAGTCCCACATTGTTCCAACAGTATTATTTGCAATGTTTGGTATTTAGGAAAGAGATAACTGGTTCTCCGTGGTCATGTCAGAGGTAATTATGTTGAATTAGTTCATTTATTACGGAAATACGTCCTAAATTGAATGCCCAAATAAGGATAGTAAGGCATTTACAGGTTTATCTAATCGAATTCAAAACGATCTGATTGAATTAATAAGTAATGTAATTATAGCATAAATTAGAAAAGACGTCCACAATGCTCTATTTGCTGCAATAATGACAGATGAGACGACTGATATTTGAAGCCGATCGCAACTCTTACTAAGAATTCACTGTCCTACTCAAGTGCAAGATTTACGCAATATAACGGGAATTTTTAATACACTGAAAGAATATGCATGTTTTCGAAGATATCATAACATGTTATCACAGCAAAATTCAGGAGAAATATGATGATATCCAGTGAATATATTGTTGTAGTCGACTAATTTGAGAAAAGTAAATATTATATCAAAGGAATAATGGACGTAACATTCACTTGTATCAATTTTGAGCAAAGCACTTGTCACATAATATTCCCTCACCAAACCCTACCTAACATTGTCACTAATATATTTCCTCAACACAACCTATCTAACCTTAACACTAACGGTGCATCTAATTGACACTACTACATTTTCTCATCAAACCTTACCGGTACCTAACCTTGTCACAATCAGTGGTGCAATCTCTTAGTAATATCACAGTCTAGTATAAGTATCAAAGAGAATGTTTTTATGACTTTGACCAGAATGGGGTCCTTCAGTCTTTTCTATTGAACAAGAGTCCTGCATAGACCTTTCCGGAAGCTCAATGTAAAAAGATGATCATAAGAAATTCAGAAGGGCTTTAAATGAAGCACCAGCTACGAGACAGGTCTAATTCCTCACTGAGGCCTCCCTTCATTTCTACCATAAACAGAATGGGTTTAAATAAGGAAACTTGGATACTGACAAGTCACTGTTACTTGAAGAGACACTACAAGTCATGAAATGTGTGAGCACTGAGTGAAGGAAGGGGAAATGTTCTTACAAATCTTGCTCCAATGTTCAAACACGTGTGGGGATGCATATGGAAGGCGCTTCATACCAGTGCATCCCGTCAGCATGTATAAAAATGTAGCTCGAAGATTGCCTTGGCCATTAATTTCCTTGAATTCCCCTCTTTGTGGTCGTCAAACAAAACATGAGCCATTATTTTCAGATTTTCAATGATTGAAAACAGCCCTGAACCCGCTTCAACATGTTTCAAATTCCTACCCACTAAACCTCCACCTAGAGGGTAAGTATTATTCTCTCCCAAATAATCCCGTTTCCCCTCACTTCCTCAATCTCCAGTCCTGTCAAAATTACATCTTCAGTGTAGCTGAAATTGGAGTCAAAGGACAAAATTTCAATATTAGAGGTTTTCACAATGGCACTCCCGTTACCCCTGCTCGAGAACCAGTGGAGAAAGCTAAAGTATTTCAATAAATCACTATTTCTGTGACCAGAGTTCTCCCTTTTTACATTGTAGTCTCATCCCTCCCCCTCCTCATTTCCAAAGCTTCGAATCTATTGTCCGTCATCTCATTCTCCCACCTTGAAGACACAACCATCCAGGGGATGCAACGGAGACTGATGCATGACAATACCTTTGGGAACTGTTTTGTGCCCCTTAAGAGTTTAAAAAAGAATGAACCAATTAACTTATGAAGTTTATATGTACTTTCATCTGATTTGCCTGTTTGGTATGTGAATTGGGTGCACAATGGGTCAGAAGGATAAGCTTGAGTGCTTTAGACTACTTGATATCACCCCAAAAAGCAAGAAGAAATTATTAGAAAAGAGGAAAATACAACCTTCTTATGCCTGTAAAGATCTATACATGGTTACCATGATGAACATGACACAAGAAGGAGTCGAGGGGTCTGCATCATGCCCCCTCTGGTGTGAGGTGTTAGTGAAGAGAATATTTGTTTGCTTTTTCCAGATTGAAGCTAGTTCTCTACAGATTGAACTACTTCAGTACCGTAGTACATTCTAAAAAAAAATGAAAAGTAGAAGTAGAAACTTTACGGATGGAAGGGTGACACATAACTTTTGTATGAAACTATTACCAGTACATGGACTTTGTATTTGGAGGTATTGAGTACATAAACAGTTACCCTGAGTTGCGTGTAGCGACCACATTTCTCCTTAAGAAGCAATAATGTTGCTTCCCGTACTCCAGTTTTCCTTGGGAACATGAGAGTGTCCTCAGAGTCTGGTCGGTAGTCTTCTGTAGGCTGCAATACAAAAAAAGATTAAAATAACTTCACTATATAATACACATTGTGACTTTAAAATGTAATAATATACGGATATTATGGACAAATATTCATATTAATCGTAGTTTGCAATGTCCTAAAACCTTTTCATGGACAGTACTATACCGCAGTGAGGGAAGTGGGAAAAAACCAGAGGCGGTATGCTACCCCAAGATTTTCCCCTGGCATACCTCGGTTTAGAAAGGCGTAATTCTATCCTCCATTCCTTTACAACATTCACGTACATGATAGGCCTTATATAAAATAAATTGTTTCATTTAATCAGTAACGTGAGTCTTTGTAGTTACTCAACACATTAATTTTCTTCATAAAATAATTTCAATTTACTTCACTTCGGAATATGTATGATAAGAACCTTCTTGTGTTAAATTTTAACGTACCTTGTTAACATGTTTCGACCTATTTTGGGTCATCTTCAGAACTGAACAACGACCCTGTGAGACACACAGGAAACAAGAGGCGCCAAGACCAACAACGACCAGTTCTGAAGATTACCCAAAATAGGTCGAAACGTGTTAACAAGATATGTTAAAATTTAACACAAGAAAGTTCTTATCATACATATTCCGAAGTGATACAGTGTTAAAAGTTGTGTAATCAAAAGGTATTACTTCAGTTATTTACTACATTATTTTGCAATGTCCATTGATACTTATAATTTAAAATAATGTTAAAACTTCGAAGTGCGAATACTTAAAATAGTAGGTACTTATGTAACCCTATTTAAATAATAGATAAGTAACAATATTTGTCACTGACAAATATTTTAAAAGAATAAGATGTGATGACATAGTCACTAAATTCACAACAATGGCCACCACAAGGTACAGATCACAGTCTTCTATACTATGCTACAGTTGTTAAGCATTCCAGGTGTTGACTTATCAAATAAATGAGTCTAAATACGCGTTGAATACAGTTCCAGATGACTGTGGTTTAGATCTAAGAAGCAAACAGATAGCACTCTTTGCTGTGAAAGAATGTATAAACAATTTTTTACGGATCACATTTTTTCAGTGACAGTATGTTATTTTTCACTAACAGTATGTTTTGTGGCCATAGAGACCAGTGGCAGTATTCCATACCGTCGCATACCATCTCACTTCCCTCATTGACTATACCCAATTAACTTGATTTTTGCCAGCTTTGATTTCCCTGCTTAAGTAGATTACTTAAGTACAGATTTTGTATTATATCTCTGCCTCTGTGCAATGTCACGTTTGCTGTAGGAGGAAAAAGAATAACAGAAGTTTACAATGCTTTTTAATGCTCTTACACCCACAACTAGGTAAAAGATTTGAAATTTACCAGTCACTTACCAGCAGAGATATAGGCTCAATAAAAGAATTGTAGTAGGCTTAGAGATCCCTTATTGTCTCTTAAACTAGAATTATTAAAGGGAAAGATCACTATACTACAGGGAGACAATAGATGGTTAAATGCACAAAAGCTATTTCCT
This sequence comes from Periplaneta americana, assembly GCF_040183065.1. Taxonomy (NCBI): domain Eukaryota; kingdom Metazoa; phylum Arthropoda; class Insecta; order Blattodea; family Blattidae; genus Periplaneta; species Periplaneta americana. Next base: position 64,050,588 of record NC_091128.1, read on the forward strand.
AATTATCTCAAAATATTACATTTGAAGTTACCTAGTTATACTACCAGATCCATGATGTAAAATGCATATCCAGATCCTCGGACACCCTACATATTATTTAACTTAATACAATATTTTTAATGGAAGTAGTAGTAGTTTCAATTTTATACTAAACATGAAAATTAAACTTCAGGAATGATATAACGCTGATAAGAATTTCAATTTGAAATGAGTGAGAATAAACTACAGTTTTTTTGTTCAGTTACCGGTATTTAAATTTTCCTATTAAATATTCTTAGGTTGTGTCATAATCAGGACATAAGTATTAACTTCTTTTTGGAATCGATGTTATATGATGTAGCAATATTTAGAACAATGTTTCTCAAGCTTTTTAATGGTGAACCCCCTTTTTTTTCTAAAAGTGCAGCCTCCTGGCACAAGGTGTAGAAAGTGTAGAACGAAAGTAATGTGACATTTGTTATCAATTAAAAAAATTACAATTTGATTACCAGTATGTTAAATTACTATTACCATGCTTTCTACCAGTATGTTTTTACTTAACGCAAGCAGCCTAATGTTTACATTTTACAGGAACAACTTTTACAATTTATAATTATAATTATTTTGTTCGTGGCCCCTTATTAACTGCTTTTTGGACCCATATGAGGCCATGGACCCCGGTTGAGAACCACTGATTTAGAATATTTTTGTACATCTTCATTACACAACTTCTAACACTGTATCACTTCGGAATATGTATTATATGACTTTCTTGTGTTAAATTCTATCATACCTGGATACACACAAATACATAGATACAGAACACACACACTCTTTGACTCCACATTAAACTACACAAACACACCCACATAGGAAACAAAAAAAGAGGTGCCAAGACCAGCAACGACCAGTTCTGAAGAAGACCAATAACAGGTCGAAACATGTGAACCAGGTACGATAGAATTTAACACGAGAAAGTCATATAATACATATTCCGAAATATTTTTGTCCTAAACTACTAGTACAGGTACCTATTTGATATCTTCAAAAATTGCATAAATAATAAAACTGTAATTGAATCAGGATAATCATGAAATAATTTCTCAACACAATTCTATAACTTAACAGCATGAGTTTTACATCATATTTCAATATCCTTATTGGTTTTTTTTCTTTTAGCAACTCTATATAGTTTATCTGTTTCGCAAGGTATGAGTAGCCAATTTTATTAACTACAAACTTGAAGGAGCATAGAATAGAATGAGCACGAACTGCACACTATTACGATTGTAGAGAAAAATGCAACTTCTGACGTCTCTAGTAAAGCACACGGAATGTACAGAGCCAAAGCACAATGTTGCAACTAAACTGTTGTTATGCATTTTGTAATAGATTAAGAAAATATTTGAAATTTCCTGAGGACGACCTGTATAAACCTATGACTGTAAGATTACCAAATTTCAATTCTAATCCTACAGCCCAGAGTTCTAAATTTTTTTCTCTGCTAAATTTTGAAAGGCTGATATTATTAAATTTTTTTAATTTATTATCGTTTCTAACAAATATACACACATCCCGCCATTTAGGTATTGCACTTGTTGCACCATGAGAATGATGATACTGATGGTGATTAATGGAGCAATAGTGGAATGCCAGTATGGGAAACGGGAGTATCCTGCCTTCCACCAGGCACAATCTTTGTCCACTACAAATTCCTGGAATTCGAAACTCTAGCCATTAAGCTAACAGTGCTGAAAATATGAGTCTGGTGTGTCAGGGTTCAGATAGTATGGAATGGAATTTACGGGAGGGGGGCACTATGGCCCAGTACTGCGACCTGTTAAGGTCTATTGCTCTAACCATCTAGCTAGGCGCATTCCCAAACCCACACTGACTACACTAGGGTTCACGGTGTACCCAGGTGTCGAGCAGGCAATCCCACTCGTCCCTAGGCCATCCCCCTCCATGCATCACCAGCTGGTGATCGGGGAATTCTATGGAATGACGATGAAATGGAGAAATGGTGACGAAATGATGCAGATGCCTAATATGGGAAAAAATGGGAGAACCCCAACTTCCACCTTGTCCGCTACAAATGTCACTATGGATTTTTCAATGAAAAATCCCAGACCTAACCGAGACTCGAATTCGGGTCGCCTGCATGACAGGCTGAAGGTCTAACCACTCAGCCACTAAAAGGGTTTCAGGTAGTAAGTTCTCACAGACAAGTGAAAATACGAACATGACATACCAGAATTTTAATCCAAAATTCAAATAGTTTAGTTACATTCTATTGGGTAGTAAATTGAAAATTATTTAATTTTTCTCAATTGTAAATTTATTTATTTTCTTTCATAAAAATAGATTTCTTTATTAACTGAAGTACATAGAGTCAGTAATTAACAAAATCCTTCGCATTCTATATTTAAAGTCTTTATTAGCTGTCTGAATCTGATAGTGATTAATTTTTGGTGAACATAGGTCATAAAACGTACTTATGTAAACTTATGGACAATAACCGAGGATGGATGGTAGCCCATACATTGGTTTTTATTTCCTAGCCAGACAGAAGAACATGTCAACAAAGTCCAACCACTAGTACAACGGTTGTATTGAAACAAATTTCTCCTCTTCCAGATGCGAGTCATCAACAATTAAGATCCAGAAAACGTCGATGGGCTCATGAGGATTGTGTTGATTTAGTTAAATGGCTTTGATAATATGGCAGTTACCACCCTTCTAATATTCAGCCCTTCAATTATGTCTGTAATATGTGTAATTAAACTATTTTTGGTTTCAATTGCCTAATAGTTTAAAACATACAGGAGTTATTTATGTGTCTGGAGCTATCAGACACAATACTGTACAGTATTATAAGGAATTAATTGATGAACTAGTGGACTTACTCGTGTTAAATATGTGATATTTGTCCGGCTTACAGCAGTTTCAGTGCTTCACGCACCATCATCAGAACCTACTAGATCGCGGCGTCATCTCGAACTTCTCTGCCTGTTAAGAGGGTGTGTTTTATTGTTGGAAGGTGTTGAAGTGTGGAGTCGAATAGTGTGTGTGTACTGAAATTGATCTGTGTGTTGAGGATTTGATCGGGGTGTGTTTTAGTGTGTTTGTATATTTCGTATTGTTCTAGAAACACACTAAAACACACCCCTCAAATCCTCAACACATAGATCAATTTCAGTACACACACACTATTCGACTCCACACTTCAACACCTTCCAACAATAAAACACACCCTCTTAACAGGCAGAGAAGTTCGAGATGACGCCGCGATCTAGTAGGTTCTGATGATGGTGCGTGAAGCACTGAAACAGCTGTAAGCCAGACAAATATTACATATTTAACACGAGTAAGTCCACTAGTTCATCAATTAATTATATTCAAGTGTTAAAAGTGGTGTACGCAAGATTCAAAATGGATTATTATAAGGAATTTGTTACCACTGCATACGGTAATTTATGGCTGTACGTTAAAAGATTCATTATTTGTAACTTTGGAGTCCCCTTGTGTTCACTGCCTGTGACTTCAGAAATGAATCAGATTCATTTTTGTCACTTAAGAGATCATTAAGGTACATCGCACCCTACATAACAAGACTGAATTACCTACTCATTTCATGTTGTCTTCCTACAAAATTATTCTTGCCCTAAAATGTACCATATATACAAATAATTTATTCAACAAGTTAATTTTTAAGTTTAAAACGTATTTCTCAACTTTAATATCGGCATTGCACAAACAAATGTCAGAAACTTACCTTCCCATTTGTAACAAGAAGAGCGTTGATGGGGTTAAGCTTGATAGTTCTGCCCTTCCTCCAGTTGTTGTCTGCTGGATTTGTATATAGCAACTTCCCCTCCATTGCAAATCTCACTTCATCATGGTTCCATTCTAAAATATCCAAGGCCATCTACAAAATATAAAAACAGAATATTTTAACAACAATAACTTATACAAAATATATACTAATGGCGGGTAATTGACTGCTCGTCATTCACCTATATGAACCTAGTTTTGTAGACCAATTGACCAATAGAATTATTGCCGAGGTTGCGCCATAGGAGGCTGGTCTACATTATACCCACGATGAGATGAGATAAAATAGAGATTTGTTGGAAAACCACAGGGGAACCAGAGCTCCCGCAGAACTCTCATGTTACCTGGACTGCAGGCTTCCCCAACACACAATATAAATTGGGGATATGCCGGGAGTCTAACCTGGGTGTACAGGATTATAAGTCCAGTACTCTAGCCACTAGATCACTGTGGCAGCTCTTACACAATATATTATTTTTGTAGGAAATTTATTCTAAATACATTTCAATAATGTCAATTCGTTTCCATTCTACTTTGGAAATAGTTATTTCTGACTACTAAAGAGTGTGCACTAAAATACTGATTTAAAGATTCAGTGTGGAAGCAACAAGATGGGATATTTGACAGTACATAATCCATTCGCCTTCTTTCAAGTGTTTAGCCTACTGGCTACCATGATTAAGACTGACTGTTAGCTTTTTAAACATGCATCCAAGTTTTGCTCTGCAGCAAGTCACTCCTCCCATTAGAGTGGTGAATGGGTAGACTAATAACACCAATTTTCTTGTTTCTTGTACTACTACCTTCACTACATCTGACAACAAAGCAAACAGCCAGACCACGTTATTGTCAATCACTTTCTTCAAGCATAGTAAGAAAGTATACATTGTATTCAACCCAAAACAGCAACAAAATTTAATTACATATTATACCGGTAGTTGAAAGTGCGTTAATAAATTGGAAAAATCACATGTCCATTATTTTCTGTTTCGTAAAATGTAGTAATGTCATCACAGTATATGACAATTGGTTATCACCAGTCCAAGATTCAGAAGATGAAATGATGCATTTCCGTTACAGAAGGGGATTATTTTGTAGACTGTATAAGAATACTTTAATTAATAAATCAATATCTATGATAATTATTCGAAATTTATAGGGGCCGGAAGTCCATACATTTGCATACTTTTTCCTAGAAAGTATAACTGTACGCTTAACCTAGACATTATCTATACGAATTATCAATTTTTGAGTACAGGTGTAAAGATGCAGGCCTATCGATATAGTAAAAATAATAATGACTAAATTATTCATCAAGAACCATTTAATAAACAAAAAGGAACAAAAAAATTTAACATTCTATAACCCATTTGTTATCTCATTTATTTATTTATTTATGTATCTTTGTCCATAACAGGGCAAAGCCCCAATTAACAATCGACAGTACAGATAAAAAAAACATAGAATTACATATAACACGAAAAAAAAAAGGTAAAACAGATACAAGTGTAATTACAAATTAAAAATGGAAAAGAGAAGGAAAAAAAAAAACAAATAGATACCACCTAAATAAAAGACACAGATACAGATATAAATGAAAAACACCAAATAAAAACAAATCAAAAAGAGCCAAGTACAGAAATCACAGCCAAAAATGCAAAATGTAGGTGTAGCTATAATTGGAAAATTGCAGAGCAAATACAACACCATGTTAATAAATTCAATATACAGCATTACACAGCAAGCCCAATAGGCTCAATTCATTTATTAAAAAAACTCACCAACACAGAACATGTGTTTCAAGTAATGCTTTACATAACTTTTTCTTGTACATATTGTACGATAACGAAATCTCAATCCTGTTTATTTGATAGATGATTGTAAGTTCGAAGCATTAATAAAAGTGGAGACATTTTATGAGATAGTGTTTTTGTTGTCTGTAAATAAAAGAGAGATCGCTTTCTCAAATTTGATTTACCAATATTGAAACTAATTAGCTGTAGAAGATCAGGGTTGTCTATTAAGCCATTTATGGTTTTGAAAAAATACATACAATCTCATGAAACCAAATGCAATTATGCGCCATAGCTTAAGTGAGAATCTTATGGTGGAGGTGAGCTAGCTGGCTATAAGTGAAAGCATAGTGAGGGAGAGAAGCTTCTCAGTCCACTTCCTTTTTACCCTCACATGGAGATAGGTTTCATGAGATAATGAATGGCCTATAATATAACATACAATTGAAAATAATCATTCCTATATCTACGAAATATAGCAAGAGTTTTATGTTGCATGTAAGTGCATATTTTCGTCATTTTTATAAATGCATAATTTTTGCAAAAATTTAAGACCTATACAGCATATTTATAAGATTCACAAGATTTTTTTCCCCTCAGGAACGCAAAAAACTGGGAGCTGAAAGAGAAGATAGAATGTGTAATTCACCATGATGAAATACGAACACTCAAACATCATAAAAAAGTTGTTAAATGCCCATCAAAGAATTCAGTTATTTAGATCAATAAGCTCCTAATATTTCGCTTCCACTGCACCAGTGTTAATCTGATCGGAAATGTGGGTCAATGCAGCCTTGTTATGCTCAGCATTCACAAGCAGTTAAAGAGGTGGTTAATTCATTGCACTCGAATAATATTGTGTCTATTGAGATAACGAGAAATATACCGGTTTACAATGAGTTGAAAGGGAATCTTATATTTATTTTTTCGATTTACCAAAAGCAACAATGTCACTGGAAACTGTTAGCACTTCCTTACATGTGTTATTAGCTGCTTTTAAGAAATTAAATCTAAACTGAGGTTTGTTTCTGGCAGTGTAGGACAAAAAGTAAAGGCAAATGTGACTAGCATAATTTTAAAAAATCATGGATGCCAAGAGTTGTGAGATTCTCGAAGGAAAATTCTCCGTTGCAACAAAAGATTTCTCTCTGGCTGTGGAACAATTACAATCACTTAAATGTGCCCCAATACAATAATGTGACGTGGAAAGAAATTTTCACGACGCAAAAACATCTTCAGGAACAACAGACTTAGTTTCTCAATTGAAAACCTCAACCACACGTTGATCATGAACTATAATCCTGATGAGTTTATACAGCAGAACCACCTCTGCTTCAATCTCTAAGGAATAATGCAAGTTCATACTCATTAGCATTCATACTTTAGCATTCATACTGTTCAATTGTTCATTTATTAGTGCATATGCTTTGGGATATTTTGAAATTTTAAGGAAATATTTGCATGCGTACTTAGTAGTCTTTCAGGGGTTAGAACTTCCTGACCTTAGATCTTCAGAACATTCTGCAGAATGGAGAGACTTTAACATTCTATTCGGTCTCTACAGTGTGGAATTACTCTTCACCCTGAACCGCCATCATTTCCTTAATTATCAATAACTGTTTACTCAGAATTTAATGAGAAAAATTTCTTATTTATGTTCTTGTTACGGTATGTGTTTTCATTGAATTTTTTGAGGGCCATTTCATTCTTCTATGAATAATAAGATTAAGAATGTATGATTCCTTAGCACCAAGATTGTAATAAGCTGTGTAGTTCCAGGCTGCGCCCTTACCTTCCTGAGTTTGATGCTTAACATGTCGGTCTCACTACTTGATCTTCTCCCATTCATAATGGAAATTCGCCTCCAAAGTTTGGTAGTGCTAATGTCTTTCGCCTCCTGTAAACCATACATAGAAATATAGCTGTACAGTACTAATTTTTTAAGTTGTCGACCGCTATGCATTGAAAGATTCATTATTTGTAACTTTAAAGTCCCTTTGAGATTCATTTTTGTCACTTAAGAGCTAACTTTTGTTCGTTGTTTGTAATTTGGGAATCAACCTGCATTCATTGTTTGTCTTCATACTCGACGTCAGATTTGATGCTATATTAAACTGTCGCCATATAACATCTATAACAACGTCCATCAAGTTGCAGTCTGTGATTATAATGCACTTTAGTATAAACAAGTTTTATTCGGTAAATAACATTAATACCTATTTGTGCAGTGAATTGACACTTTAACTTACTTATTCATAACACTAAGTATAATAATAAGTTGGATCAAATCGATTTTAAAGTTTAGATGAAAACAGTTTTCAACATCTTTAATGAAGTGGTTTTGTGCATATTGCCAGTCTGTTTGGGTAAACTCCTTTCTCTCAAAGTATTGGATGTCTCTACTGTATTTCCATTTACATTCAAAGCTAAGTATGTAGACTGAACAAGAAATACTAGAATTGTTTTTTAACAAACAAGGGCGATTTAAATTGTTACACAACAAGTAAAATAAAGTTAGTCTAAATTGGTTCTAACAGTTTTATTCTATTCATCTTGTATAAAATAAAAAAGCAACATTAAGGGCTTATGTTTTCAAAGTATTTTTCAAAGCAATTTGGTCTGCATGTTGCCTCAGATAATTAGTTTCTTTTCATTTGAATTAGTATTAAATAGCTGCTTGAAGTATTATATTCACTGACATTTTCTTATGTAGCGATGCAATAAGCTAATAATTGAAGGTGATTGAAATGACTAGAGGAAAAATGGGAATATTCCGAAAATATCTGTGTTTGATTTCCACTAGGACACTCTTGAATTTGAAGCATTCTCCAGCATTCACTATAAAGGAAGGCACAAAAGAACATAATATGCTGCTTGCAGTGGCTACATTACCGAGTTCATGTGCTCTAGGTGAAGTTCAATCTTTTGCTGTGCTTGCCGCAACAGTTCACGACCCTCGTGGTGAGCTGGAGTCACTTTGTGCAATCGTGCCAACAACAGCGGGTATTTCGTCACCCTTTGCACTGGTACCTATGAAGCATATTGAAATCAGTATCAACAAAGTTCACATAGGTAACGGACTACTACCTATTACCACTACCACAACCGTTACTACCACTATTAATCACAATAATAATAATAATAATAATAATAATAATAATAATAATAATAATAAGCCACTTTCTTAGAAGATATCTTGCAGATAACAAATGCTAAGGTGTTGATCACAGACAAACTACGCAGGATGTTCCTGTGAGTTTGTTACAAACTTTGGGGAGTGACTACGATTCTCAGAAAGACTTATTCCAAACTGCTCGCATTTCACCATGCAAACGAGAAAAAATTGTTGTCTTAAGTCTAGACATAAAATGGCACTTTGGACAGTTACTAGAACAGCACCGGGTATGAGTTATTGGTAAAATTTGTTTCTCTGACTATTTCCAGTCACGGCTCAGAGTTCGTAACAAAATCACTCTAACACCAGTGTAAAAAGTATATCTATGCACCATGGAAAAGTAGTACTAAAAGCACATTTTGGTATAAAAGGAATTAAAACTTTGGTCAAATATGTCAGATTGTAGTGCAATGTTTCTTATTGTACAAAACCCATTCCGGAATATTTAAGGACTAATTACTGAACTATAAGAATTATGTCAATATTTACACCGATTTTAATGACTTACACTGTTCTGATTAGAAGATTTAGTAACTTCCATTAGTTTGTTCAGGTAACTTTCATTAAATCTTTTTAAGCAAAGTTGTGTCACAGTCTAGTATATACAGTCACGAAGCTTGAGTTGTTGAGGGTACTAGAAACAATAGACTGTGCCAGTACTATTTCGCATTGTCTTAATGAGGCAATACTAGCAATCCTAGTGGTTAGCAACTATCAATGGATGCATATTTACTACGTATTGAGCTTCGTGACTGTATGTACTAGACCGTGGTTGTGTAATGGCATGTCAGTTATAAATGTAAACACATACTTTACTGATTTTCATCACAATGTAATGTTGATGTGACTGTGCTGTGGTAAAGAGCTGAGTGGAGTCTCGACATGATTTACAAAATAAAAGAAAGAACGCGTTATTATTAACATACCTTACATCTATGTTATCTATGTTGTACTTATGAACCTAAACATAAACAACATTGAACATAAAAATGAAAAAAAAAAAGTTTCAGTAAGTATAAAGTAAAAAATAATTTAGGCATTCTCTGGAACAAGAACTCAACTAAAGACATCGTTTTAAAAAACACCCTTGTCACAAGACAGAAAATTTTCAGGAGAAACAAAAAACCTCCTCCTTTCTTCAGTACTGCAGAGAAGTAATTTAAACTTTTTTACTTGAAACTATAGGACACTGTACACATGTACCTGCAATTTATTTATATGTATACATTTTTCAGAGACCTAAAGAATGTTAAACTCTAGAACATCCTGACAAGGGTTGTTTTTGAAAGAAATTTTGTTGACGAACATAATAAATTTGTATTATTACAGAATTATTTTTTTTTCACATGTTTTATGCCACATAGAAAATAGTATATCTCTATTCAGATCTATATAATTTTAATCAATTTTACATAAACGCTGAACTGGGGTGGATGTAAAAATAAAATTAAATATCACTAACTATATTTCGAAATTTTCTCCGGCTTCCAGCCAGGTCATAAGTTGGTGATCCACCGACGTTTCGAGGATGTTCATCTTCCTCATCTTCAGGGTTAAGTGATATCTGAGGGTACCTAGCTCCTTAATTTATAGTGCCAGAGGGAGTCAGCCGAGGAGCTGTGCGCCGATTGGCTGACTAAGCTCCTCGGCTGACTCCCTCTGGCACTATAAATTAAGGAGCTAGGTACCCTCAGATATCACTTAACCCTGAAGATGAGGAAGATGAACATCCTCGAAACGTCGGTGGATCACCAACTTATGACCTGGCTGGAAGCCCGAGAAAATTTCGAATTATCACGTCGCCAGGAAAGCTTCAGTAGTTATTACTAACTATATTTGTTTATGTTACCGTGTCCCATTACAAACACCAAAATACTTAACAAATTAACGCAATGGAAACAAAACAAGTGCGAACATCTTTAATTTTCCTCTCCACTACTGTTATCGGAACAGTCAATATCCACAGAGGCCACAATATTTCTAGTGGTTTGTAAGCTGTTGTAGAAGTCTTCGCTTTCTGGTTTTAGTAGACAGTGAAGTTTCTTCTGTTAAGAAAGTTCAGATAGCAAAGGTGTTTTGCAAAAATCGGACACCAACACAAGTTCCATTTGAAGATTCTTATTGCTAGAGAGATAGTGGAAGAGAAGTGAAGTAACCTCATTCTGCACTTTTTTCCCTATTCCCTCATGATAAATGAACATGGAAACATTATCATCTGACAAGTCATGTATGCCGAACACATAATACCACAACTTTCTTGAATAGAAAATATTATTAACTGTGGACATGGGTAATTTTTGGAGGAATTGGCAATGACAAGGGTTGTTTCTGAAGAAACCATGCGTATTTTGTTCGCGTCATACCCACTGACATAGGCTACTTTTGTAGAATATTTGTTCTCTAACACATAGATTCACCTCTGAAGTAACAGATGACATCAAAATAACATTCTTTAAAATTTTGAATGGGTGGTTTTTGAACAGATATCTTCATTTTAGATTTGGTATAATAGCATTCCGCAGAACAACACTCAAATGCAAATCAAGATTTCAGGTACAACTCCCTGTAAAGTTAATTTGAATAATTTCGAGGGAAAAATTGTTCCGGGGTCAGGCATCGAACCCGGGACCTTTGGTTAAACGTACTAACGCTCTACCAACTGAGCTACCCGGGAACTCTACCAGACACCGATCCAATTTTTTTCCCTCTATATCCACAGACCTCAAAGTGGGCTGACAACCATCAAGCAACCAACATTGAGTGCACACTAACTCTGTGTGACTTAAATTGTGATATTCTGTTAGGAACAGTGACGTGTATTACGCAAATCAAGCTTTCAGGTATAACTCCCTGTAAAGTTGATTTCAATAATTTCGATGCCTGGCCTCGGAACAATTTTTCCCTCGAAATTATTCACCATTCAAATGTTTCTAGAGAGTGCTGCGTTTGTTGGGGCGAAATAATTTTTTATCAGGAGAAGACAGGTTATTAAGGATTCAATATATGTTGGAAACGGAAAAACGATGTTAAGTTAAGTTGTTATTCCAGGGAACGTCTCAATTAATGCGATAAATGTGCCTATTTATTTAGGAAGTTGCTTCTCAAATCTGAACATTATATTGAATACACACACTGATATCATTTTCAATTTCAAGCAGACATCTCACTTTTGTTTTGATAGACTAGGTACTCATTTTACATAATACGAGTTTGGAAGTAGCATAAAAATGTAAGAGCTTCTTTGCAAGCTCCAAATATTCTTGCATTCTTTTGATTCAAAACTAGTCTATGCCTATAGTTTCAACATGTCATCAGTAGGTAGCCTACATTTTATTTCAGTAAGTCTAATATATAGGAATTTCAGTGAGCTGAACGCAATTTGTAGAAGTGGATTCAGTATCCATGTGTGACTGTCGTAATTGTTTTGAGTTTCTTCCGAAAAATATAAAAAAAACTATTGTTTAAAATTATTGTCAAAACTTAACTGCAATTCCGCAAAAACAAACTCAATATACTTGTCATATCACATGGTATGTAGCTAAATTTTGCATGAGCTCTTTAATACACTCTAATGAATCAAATTTATTTCTCTTAAGTGATGTCAACCAGAAATTAAGTTTCTTTATAAATCCGTCAATTTTATCTCTGGCAGTTATTATGTTGACATCTCGGCCTTGCAATCGATCAAAATTCCCATTATTTCTGTGTGGAATATGGAGTTCTCAGAAAGCTCCTCCATCGGACTATTTTGTCGAGTTCCTTAATCTCTCCCCATGTTTTTCTTTGGTTTTTGCTTCTGATACTATTGTACGTAGATAATTAATAATTTTAATATCCATACTGATAATTTATATCATGTTGTAAAATCATAAGAATAAGAATCAAAATAAAAAGTATGGATAATAATATTATAAAGAGACATGGCAGAGTATGTTCTCGTAAATCATCATAATATTGCATATATGCTACCATATATTGGAATGTAAGTGGAGATAAATGGTATGAATAAGTCAGCCACAGTGTCAACAAGATAAGATCGACAAGCAGAACGCGTAATTTTGAATAAAAAATTAATGCAGATAGAGTTGTAGTATTCAATAAACATGGAATAGTAACAAAAACATAAAAATAATTTTTCAGGATGTTAACTGTTTGTTTAACAGCACGTAATTTGTTCTAGCGTATTGATGTCATACAGCAACACGCCGAAACTTTTAGATCTTTAAATCGAGAATCTGACTAAAACCATCATGAGGGAATACTAGCAGAGATAACGGGAGTAGTTTCAGTATCACAACGTTTTCTCTGTCACTTCGAATGCGAATAATAAGAATGTAGAATTGAAAGAGATAATTGCTTAGTTATGCAGTCCAAAATTACGGAAATGAATTTCTGATTATTTTTCAGATACGTGGAAATGTCGAAGAAATATTGAAATTCTGATTTGTTTAGTTCAAATTTGTAGTGAAAATGCACCTTTCTCTCAGACCGCGGAAGTGAATTTTTACAAATGGAAACTAGCTACATGGCTTTTGTCGATTTTAATATGATTTTACCATTCTTGTACTTCTGAAATTCAATGGATGTTGTAACATAGAAAACATTGATATGCTGAAGTTGTGGATGGAATATTTAGTTATCATTATACTAGTGTTCTGGTTTGCTAGAAGTAAATCATAATCGAGATTTTGAGAAAAATATTTGAAGCATTCTAGGATACAATCACATTAAAACGGAAAATAGACAGACAGACAGACAGACAGACAGACAGACAGATAGACAGATAGACAGATAGACAGATAGACAGATAGATAGATAGATAGATAGATAGATAGATAGATAGATAGATAGATAGATAGATAGATAGATAAATAAATAAATACAAAATAGATAGATAGATAGATAGATAGATAGATAGATAGATAGATAGATAGATAGATAGATAGATAGATAGATAGGTAGGTAGGTAGGTAGGTAGGTAGGTAGATAGATAGATAGATAGATAGATAGATAGATAGATAGATAGATAGATAGATAGATAGATAGACAGATAAATAAATAAATACAAAATAGATAGATAGATAGATAGATAGATAGATAGATAGATAGATAGATAGATAGATAGATAGATAGATAGATAGATAGATAGATAGATAGACAGACAGATAAACAAATAAACAAATAAATAAATACAAAATAGATAGATAGATAGATAGATAGATAGATAGATAGATAGATAGATAGATAGATAGATAGATAGATAGATAGATAGATAGATAGATAGATAGATAGATAGATAGATAGATAGATAGATAGATAGATAGATAGATAGATAGATAGATAGATAGATAGATAGATAGATAGGTAGATAGATAGATAGATAGATAGATAGATAGATAGATAGATAGATAGATAGATAGATAGATAGATAGATAGATAGATAGATAGATAGATAGATAGATAGATAGATAGATAGATAGACAGATAGATAAATAAATACAAAATAGATAGATAGATAGATAGATAGATAGATAGATAGATAGATAGATAGATAGATAGATAGATAGATAGATAGATAGATAGATAGATAGATAGATAGATAGATAGATAGATAGATAGATAGATAGATAGATAGATAGATAGATAGACAGATAAACAAATAAATAAATACAAAATAAATAGATAGATAGATAGATAGATAGATAGATAGATAGATAGATAGATAGATAGATAGATAGATAGATAGATAGATAGATAGATAGATAGATAGATAGATAGATAGATAGGTAGGTAGGTAGGTAGATAAAAATAAATAAATAAATGAGTGAGTGAAAGAGTGGATGAGTAAATGAGTACCGGTAAATGAGTAAATAAGTACATAAATAAATAAATAAATAAATAAATAAACAAATAAATAGAGTACAGTATATCATTTATGTAGCATATGAATATGATTTGAAATAATATATTACGATACGAGGTTGGGAAGTGCTTTTTACAAAATCGAGGAAAAGTTTGAAAAACGAGCATAGCTAGTAACAATACGTGCACTATAATGGGTCTATTTCAGTATAGTTTTATGTTATCATGAATGGTTTCCCTAACAACAAGTTTCTGTGTGGGAATTCTAACTTTCAAGGCCTAACAACAATAGCTGTAAATACAACAAAATACAAACTATAGTGAAAAATAGTAAAGTTTGATGCTCGTTTTTCAATTTCCGAGAATTTGTAATGCACTTCCAAACGTGTAGGCCTACTGCATAACACTTTTTGTACGATCATATTTTAAATATTGCAAATACAATATATTTTGCATTGAAAATTTAGAGCAATATTATTCCAAAGCCTTCGCCAAACTGCACTGTAATGGTAACGAAGTAACAATAAGTGCACTGTAATGGGTCTATTTCAGTATAGTTTTATGTTCTGAAGAATGGTTTCTCTAGCAACAAATTTCTGTGTGAGAATTTTAACTTCCAAGGCCTAACAGCAATAGCAGTAAATATCTACAGGAAAAACATCGTGCAAAAAATATTATTACTTTATTTACTCTTAAAGCAGCTGGGTTTAATAATCAGTATTTTATCTATAGGTTTTTCATTTTTAGCTATTTTTCATTTAAAGATTGTGGGTATGGATTGTTGCGTATATTTATGATTTTGATATATATTTTTTGTCTCTATACCAACATAGTTTCAATTAATTACAGTAGGATGACCTGTATAGGACGACTATGTCTCCAAAGCTCCAGAACAAAGGAAAATTAATCAAGTGTTTCAAAATTGTCCAACATGAAGACCATCTTTAGATAAAACCTATGACAGAATGATAATTAAGAAAATTATTTCGAAATTATTCAAATTTCGAATTTATAAATCAGCTTTACATGAGAGTAGCTAACCACAGATGCTTCCGGAAATGATCGTAACGATAATACTTGCAAATAAGATCATGACGAGTTCTAAATCAACGCTTACTGAATTACTCATACAGTGAAAATTTGTGTTGTCTATGAGCTGTTAATTCAGATTTTCTCGTTACGATGGAATGGTTCGTGGATCGGTACTTTTCTAAAAGTTCGCGAGCCATATTCTGTTTAATGTCGGATACGATCGTAAAAGAATGACGTTTCTAATTTCGAAACAAAAAATGACATCTTTAGTGGTTTGTTTTATTTAGAATTATTCAGCGAAAACTATCAATATGGCAGAAGAAAGAGCTAAGGAAAAACAATCCTGATTACAACAAAAACCATCACGAATGAATGCTGAAACCTTTGATAATCTTTCACAATTTGTGGGACCATACATAAAGAAGCAAGAAGATACTGCAATGCGTCTAACTATTTCTCCAGAAAAAAGATTATAACTACAATAAAATTGTTCGATACTTACAAAGATTTAAAATTCAACACTGGCACATCTGCACAAGCATTAGGGTATATTATACCGCAAACATGCAAAAAAAACTATTTGGGATTCTCAAAAAGGATCATTGAAGATAGGGTTACTTCATAAACAAAATTAGCATTTCATTGATATCCGCCACGAAGTTCCTGTCTATGTAAATGTAAGTAGCAGCGCATGAGTGTGCTAACAGTCCGGACCATACAGGTCATGAAGCTTGTTGCAAGAATAATTCTGTGATCTGTCACACTGCCGTACTGCATTTTTATGATCTTGCGATTACCGTGTGACACTAATGTCGCTTGCTAAATGAGAAAAACATTATTTTGAAATTACTGGGTGTCTGATTTAAACCGTTCATTTTTATACATCTTGATTACACAACTTTTAAGACCTATTTATGGGTCATCCTCAGAACTGGTCGTTGTTGGTCTTGGCGCCTCTTCTTTTGTTTCCTGTGAGGGTGTGTTCGTGTGGTATAGTGTAGAGTCAAAGAGTGTGTGTGTTCTGAAATTGAGTTGTTTGTTGAGAATTTCGTTGGGGTGTGTTTTCGTGTGTCTGTATATTTCATATTGTTCTAGTATTTAGTTTCTGGAATAGCAATGCTAACCACACCCACAGAGACATCAACACAGATATGGAAATACTACACATCCAACCAAAAAGCCAGAAACTAAACACACTAGAACAATATGAAATATACAGACACACGAAAACACACCCCAACGAAATTCTCAACACAACTCAATTTCAGAACACACACACTCTTTGACTCTACACTATACCACACGAACACACCCTCACAGGAAACAAAAGCAAAAGAGACGCCAAGACCAACAACGACCAGTTCTGAGGATGACCCATAAATAGGTCGAAACATGTAAACAAGGTACGTTAGAATTTAACACAAGAAAGTCTTATCATACATATTCCGACGTTCATTTTTGCCTAGGCAGCCCAAATAATAGGTGGGAGATTTTTAACGGTTTCCTAGGTGGAATCAGAGGTGAGTATAACATTCATTGACATCATCCCGTGAATATTACAAATTATAGTCTTCGTATGATAATTTTGTGTTAAACACGTGCTGTCAATCTGTTATCTTAATTATTCTTTCTCCCTTCAAATGTTTATTCCAGTCTTGGATAACGTTTTATCGAGTTATTTGCTCTTCCTATACTTCCTATAACATCGTTTTCTTAATGCACAAGTTATATGCAAACCTCCAAATTAATTTTAATTTTTGTTTCATTTGGAATAAGTAACGTATCTTCAAAGAACAGACAGCGCAGAATTTTTACAAAATGTGATTTATTTGAATGTACTTTGAACATGTCACTCCTAGTGACACTACCATGAGAACGTGGGTAGACCAAGAAAAAAGTTTGATTCAGAATGTAACAGATTATATGATCTGAGACATATGAGATCGATAACAACCCGCAGAGAGTTCGACGATGTCGACGTAGTGTGCTTCCTGGAACATCTTATATATAATTCTTCTCTCGCTATCTTTCACTTTTGCTCTTACGAGCTTCAGAGATTCAGAAATTCGAGCCGTGAATGGTTACCGACAGCAGAATTCGAGCTTTTATAGCTTTACATTGGGACATTCTGGTTCATGTGATGTTACAATGGACTGCGTATTTCTATTTTAAAGTAGTATTAATTAGAATAATCTATAATCACGTGGAATCGAAGTTAAAAATTAAAAAGTACGAAAGAAGAATCTAATATCGAACCCTCTCAGGCAGTCGAAACATTCATACGAACACATCACTCTAGCTAAGAGCCATGAATAGATCCGCGTATTATAAATGTTTGTTTCTTCACTCAGACGCATCGTATGAATTAAAATATTGTCGGTATCTAGTGAAAACCTCGTAAGTAAAAATTCGGCGAAAATTATATTTACGCAACATAGCCTACACTGGAAAATCTCGTCTTCCCGTGAAGACAGAATTGAGAAACGAGGCACCTTCTGCATTATAGCTGAAGAAATGAAAAACACGTATATCGACTTTCTTTGATCCTGTCATGAAAACCTCGTAAGAATTATTCATCTTTGAGAGCAAACATATTATCGTATGAAGCTATGTGATATAGATAATATTATTGGTGATACTGGTCGATCTGGTAAGGATTTATCAGTGCTTATTACTTCTTTAATATCAATTAATATATTATTCATAATTGTGCCATATTCATAAATAACATAACCAACGAAATTTAAAAAAATTATTCTACACTGAATAGATTGAGTTACGAATGAAAACCTTGTATATCTTGTTTCATCATTCTTTTCAACAGATTTACAAGAATTTAACACAAGAAAGTCTTATCATACATATTTTGGAGATTTACAAGCTTTTCATTTATGCTTAGTGTGAATATGAAGATATGTTCATGTGTTTATCGTTATCTAATTAATTTTATCTATCTTTCCAGCGCAAAAGCGGAGCAAAAGATGTTTCATGAACAGAAATTATTTCAAGTGACATTAGTTAGTCATACGTCACTTCAGGATTCGAGTGCACAGAAAGTCACTGAAGATGTTTCTATCCAAGAATTGAGTGAAAATGCTATAACATTATTTAATGTTCCTGGATTTACAGTTGATAGTGAAATTATTAATGTTTTTCATCAGGACTTATCTGGTTATGAAACGACTGAACTTGATGCATCTCTTCTTTTACGATATGTTGATAGTGAACGTAGGCTTTTAGATTTGCTTAATGTTGTCGATCCTGATTATCAGGTCGGATTAACTTCGGTGCCTGTTTTTATGTCTGAACTTCAACTGGAGGATAATGCTCAAACTCCTATCGCATATGTTTTATGTGATAATAATGAATCATGTCAAAACAATTTCGACAGTGAGGTACGCAGCAATGAGAAAAATGTTTTGCAAGATGATCATGGCATTGAAGACTCTGATGCAAATGCATTTGTAACAGATGCTACTTTTCAGCCAGACTCCAGCAATTCCTTCACGGAATCTATACTTGATTACATTTTGAAGCGTTCAGTTCTCTTAAAGCACTGAAGTCTCTGAGACCTGGAACAAGAACTGAAGACCCAAATGTTACTGATATAAGAGCTATTCAATACTGCTCTGTTGATGGCATAAGAGGAAGTTTTCTCACTTAAACATATTTTTCAAGAACTTCCACGAAGATTGGGAAACATAGGAGGACATGAAAAACTGCCTGCAATATATAGACTGAAAATTAAAAGTACAAAATTCAAACATCTACAGGAAATGAAGACTGCCATTCCGAAAGAATTTCATAATTTTTACGATACTTTGCCACAGTGATAAACAAAATAAATAACAATTCTTCAAAGCGTACCATTTATATGAATATTATATTATCTATGTTCACTTTATACTGGATACAGTGAGTTTCTGATTA
Source organism: Periplaneta americana (assembly GCF_040183065.1). Taxonomy (NCBI): domain Eukaryota; kingdom Metazoa; phylum Arthropoda; class Insecta; order Blattodea; family Blattidae; genus Periplaneta; species Periplaneta americana. The sequence goes on from NC_091128.1 coordinate 64,070,193, forward strand.
TTAAAAGTGTTGTATTTGAAGTAAGTGTTTTTCTTTTCATTTACGTAAAATTAAATGAATAGCTTGTATTTTTGGGGGAAAGAAACAAAGAAAACCATGTAAGTCCAATATGTTATTATATAAGTGTATTTTTTTTAAAGAAATGCAATACTATGAAAGGTTAATAGTCAAAACACACATCAACGTCCAAAAAACTGTGATTGACTTTGAATTAGGAAAAATATTAATTTGTTTCAATGTCCTGAAAACTTTGATTAAAGTGACATACGAGGTTTTCACTAGACATCAACGATATTAATCACCACACCGAACCTATGCCTATTTATTATTTTAGCTGTTCTCAATCGTTACTTAAACTAAAATAGAAACGCTGCGATTTAATAATAATAATAATAATAATAATAATAATAATGTTTTATTTTCGCTGGCAGAGTTAAGGCCATAAGGCCTTCTCTTCCACACAACCAGCCTTAATCAATACAATACATATTTAAATTACGAATATTTACACTACACTTAAAAGGTTCTCCAGCAATATTCTTCAGTTAAATTAACGACTAGTAGACTACATATTTATTTAAATTTAGATAAACCTATAAGGTAAAGTAGTAACTTAAATTTATGAGCTAATTTAATTCAATCAATTATAATTAATTTGAGGTTTGAGATAGCTAGTAAAATGATGAAAATTAATTTAATATAAGTTTACTGGAACTATGTTACAGAGAGAAAAAAAATATATAAATCTAATATATATTTCTATAATGAGAATATTAATGTAATTGCCATTACAGGTTTTGTAAATCTATTTAGAGAAATTAATGATAATAATAGGAATGGACAGATGATAGTTTCATTATAATATGTAATAAATATTAATCAGCAATTAATTTGTTAAGTAAGAATTTATGTAATTTTGACCTAAATGAAGTTATTGTCCAACAACCCCTTACATCACTCGGTAGCGAGTTCCAATTTCTAGTAACTGTAACTGTATAAGATGAAGAATATAAAGATGTCTTGTGGTAGGGTATAATGAGTAAATTGTTCTGATGAGATCTTGTACTTAGCTGATGATATGCGGATAAATTTTGAAAAGAAGAAGCCAAATAGATTGGGTAGCGGTGCGCAGAATTTGAAATAAGAGAACAAGAGAATGCTGGGCTCGCGATCGCTTAGCCTTAGCCAAGACAGAGTTTGGAAAGACGGGGAAACATGATCATACTTACGAATATTACAAATATACAGAATTTGAAAGACAAAAGCACTGTGTGTCCATCCCTAGTCGTGTTGTGCGTGATGCCTGAAACAATTTATGAACGGCTGAGTCAGACACTCAGAACCATGACAAAAACAAGGATCACGACTAGGTCAACGGCATGGACCACGATAAGGATCACGATCTGGACCATGATAAAGATCACAAGGACCACGACTACGAAAAAGACTAAGACAACAGGGATCACGACAAAGACAACAGAGCCCACGATAAGGAACGTGACAAAAAGAGGGACCACTACAAAGACAACAAAGACCACGACGAGGATAATAAGAACCACGATAAAGACAAGGATCGCAACACAGATAATAAGGACTACAACAAAGACAAGTACTATGGCAAAGACAACAAGGACCAGGATAAGGACAGCTACAAGATCAATGACTAGGACAACGATAAGAAGCACGATAAAGACAAGGACCATGATAATAATCACTAAGGACCACGATCACAAGAGCGACCATGATAAAGACGATGACAAAGATAAGGACCATGGTAAGGAGCATGACATTGGCAATAAATACCACGACTCGGACCATTGCAATGTCAATAACAAGTAGGATCACGATAAGCAACACGATATGGACCACGACAAGAATCCGGTAAGGACCACGAAAAGGACGACAAAGACCAAGATAAGAATTAAGATAAGGTTCGCGACATGAATCATGGTGCTTGTCGTGGTTCATGTCGTAGTCCTTACCGTGATCCTTGTTGTGATACTTATCGTAGTCCTTATTGTGATCCTTGTCATAGTCCTTGTTGTCTTTGTCATGTTCCTTAACTTAGTCCTTGTTTTTTCATGGTCCGTATAGTTGTTTGTGGGCCTTGTCGCGGTCCTTATCGTGATAATTGTCGTAGTTCTTATCGTGTTTCTTCTTGTATTTGCCACTGTCCTTATCATTGTTGTGGTTGTTATCGTGATCCTTGTCTGTCCTTGTTGTGGTTCTTATCGTGGTCCTTGCTGTCTTTGTCATGGTCACACATTTGCATTTCAGAATAGTATTGTTTTCTCCATTTTGCAAGCGAATTTTGTTTAACACGATACTTCCATCCTACTTTTATGAAAGCTGAAAGGCTCGTTATAGATAGAGAACTGTTAACATTTTGCACTGTGTGTACATTTAGGTAGAGTTGCGACAAGAATGGGGGTTGGGTGGAAATATGCATGAGCGGTCAGACATCTTCCTGCATGACTATATCTATACCTCACATAAACAGAGTTGGCTTTCTAACGCGAATGCTCGTGTTCAGGTTTGTGCCAGTGTCGTGAGCTTCTGGCTCAATTCATGAAGATTACATAAACACAATGTTTTGCTCGTGGATTCGGGACGCCCCATGCATTTTAGCAATCATATATCTGCATCTATGACCAGCTAATGACTTGCAACTACATTGGGAACTCAGCGTTGAAGAGTTTTCACTGCTTATAACGCGGTGTGGGGGGGGGGGAGAAAAAATTGTCCACGCTTTTTCAGAAGACGACATAGGTGTAGAAATACTTAAAGAAAAACATGTAGGATTTGGTTCGAACGGAGCGACAGTATTTACCGATAAAATGAAGGTGTTGCAGCTAGAATCAGGAGGAATATCTCTCTGCACTTGATTAGTGTACATTGTATGGTACACCATTGACCTTGTTTCAAAACAAGTTTTAGTGTCTTGAATGCTGTTCATAATTTTGAATGCTCGCTAGATGAGCTTTATAAACTATTTAGTAAATCTTCTAAAATTGCAAGACTTACATATTGCAGCAGTTACAGACATTAGACTATTTGAAAGTCAAAAAACTTTTTCAAATCTGTTGGATTTCTAGTGAGAACTTTATTAGCAGTATTCAAAAACTTCCCTTGCAACATACGAGGGCCTTCCAGAAAGTAAGTTTCTCTGTGGTCATTACAGACAGAAAACGCAATTTTATGGAAAGATTTATTGGAACAGATACAGCAATTTTTTAGCTATTTTTCAAAATATTCCTCACCGAAAGTGAGACATATGTATACCATGGGATCCCTGTGTCGTAAGTCATTATCGTACATCGTAAGCGACACAAAATAATCGTACAAAACTATAATTATCGTACGAGATGTCAACACTGGTTTTGCCCTGTTCCATGCCCACAATGTGTCGACGCACAGGACGTCAACTCACTAGGTATTCCAACAGCAAATGCACACTATGAATGGAAAAGTGGCGCGCTCTAGCTGCATATTTCTGACTAGATTGGCAGTACGGTACCAGCAAATATTTTTATTGGAAACGATATAACATGTCCGAGAATCATCCCTCTTGGTAAAGTTTTCGAGTGATTTGCTAGCACTTATGGAAGAATATAGGATGGAAGTAATATAGGGCCTAACTGTGCAGATTTTAACAGCTTATTCCTTAGACATAGCACAACAAACAATTCTAATACCATATTAGTCCCACATGAATACTTTTCTCAGAAAAAAAAAATCATAAACGTTAACACTGTTTAAACCATAAGTAGGGTAAAGGTGTCTAATGCCGTGATACCCCTAATCCCGTGATGAAATTTCAATTGACTGCCATGGAGCTGTGGTCTCCGACTTTTAAGTTTTTGAAATGCCTAACAGATGCCAGGAGATGTCTTCTTTTCAATTCTATTGACTACCCGCCTTTTGAATAGAAGCAGTCGACTGCAGAAGTTCTTGTTCAGTGAAAGGTGGTTGACCAGTAAGTTTTTCTTTCTCTTGTAACCGCCCCTCAAGAAACATTTTATATTTGAGGTAAGAATTAATATAGCATTAAAAAAGTGATACATTACTGTAGATTATAGTCAGCTGAATCAATGTGTATGATTATTTAAACATTGTGAGACAATAACAACGCTACAGGAGCTTTTCCATTTTCGGATTTATTTCTCCTTCTGGTTCACTCGACCAGTGATGCCAACGCTAAATTGTGAAAATTAATGTCTATGAAAGAAACTAGTTCGTGTAAATAATAATAGAAATAAGTTATAGAAAACATCAATTATAATTATAATGAAATAATAATAATAGGAATATAAATAATGAGAAATAATTGTGTTATAATTCAATTTATTCAAATTTAATTTTGTATTGAATTTAACTTTCAGTTTATTTTGTTTATAACATTTTAATATGTAATATGTATTCCTGTAGTTACACAAGTATTTTCTATGAAATTTGTCACTTAGGCTCTTCTTCTATGTTGTAATTTCTTGCTTAATCCATATTAAAAATATAGTACGACTTTAAAGTGTTTTTCAAAATACACGTTTGTTTTCTGAGCAGTTAATGAGGATTATTTTAGTATCACGGAATTAGAATATCACTCACGGAATTAGGAAACCACTATCACGGAATATGGATCCCTGTCACGGATTTAGGAGCCACTGTATAACAGTGAAGAATCATATATTATATACCAAACTTGTGAAACTGTTGACACTGAATGTTGTAAAAACTGTAGCTAAAAGTCCAAATAACGTCATTTAGGTGTTATTTGAAAATTTTTAGTATAATTTTGGAATAAATATAGACTTTATTAAATATGTCACGGAATTAGGCAACCTTACACTATTATCGGTACGATTCTGATTTCTGTCACTTATGAGATACCAACCTGTCTTCGAACAGTTGACTGAACAACGACTCATGCCATCAAAGAAACTGATAGAGAATGATTTAACCCTATTCAGTTTTCCAATAGAACGGACGATTTTCTTGCAAATTAAATAAAAATATTAACACGTATCAAAATTTCTTGTCATTATGAAGTCTGGCAACCCTGCTGCAGTGACTAAAGAATGTAATGCTGCTATTCAGACTTGAGTTCGTGTCTGTATTCGTAGGTGAGCTGGCGATGCGCTCGTGCACAGTCATTTTTTATTATTTATTTTAATGTATTCTTTTGTCCCCTTAAATCTGCACAGTTACATCAGTTCCACACAGGATAGCCTGTATAAAAATTGTAACACTTAAAATTTGAAGGTACAGCTACGAATCGACTTTACATCATTATGAATGTCGAGGAACATGCACAGGCATTACAAGCTTACAACTAAAATGACAGGACCCTGCATCATGCTGTATTTTATGTACAAGAGCATTACTTTGTCGGACATATTCCATTCATTATTCTAAATTCAAATTCAAACGCATATAGACCTCTCCACGAGCACAGAACAAAATAATAGGATTGAGACTTTTTTAATGAACCTTAACAGTATCACATGCGTTCCATAATATTGGCAAAATGCCTACCTTGTCACAAAGAGAACGATTCTGTTGTAAGGAGTCTTACAGACGAGTCTCTCTTCATTGTTTAGTTGCTAATTTAAAGCTAAATAATATTCTTTTGTATTATGTTTAACTTCGATAATACGATTATTCGTTCTCCCGGTTGACTCCTAGTGCAGAATGCAACAGTAGACATTGAAACGTCAACTTCTTAAGCTATACGAGAACAAACTGAGAAATAGAATCTCGTTTCTCTAATCTATCATGCAGCAAAAAGATAACATTTGACCTCTTGTATACCCGTCTCACACAATCATGTGACAGAAACAGAAGACTGAAATATCCCATGCTTTTAGCTTCTTTAAAAAATGCTCATCAAAGTAACCTATTCCAAGAAGGAACGTATCACTTGAATGAATGAATGAATGAATGAATGAATGAATGAATGAATGAATGAATGAATGAATGAATGAATGAATGAACGAATGTCTTGCTTGTTAGAAGCAAATGTGATGATTACCACAAACATTTATTGACCCATTGTTACATTCTCTTACTTACTTACTTACTTACTTACTTATGGCTTTTAAGGAACCCGGAGGTTCATTGCCGCCCTCACATAAGCCCGCCCGCCATCGGTCCCTATTCTGAGCAAGGTTAATCCAGTTCCTACCATCATATCCCATCTCCCTCAAATCCATTTTTATATTATCCTCCTATCTACATCTCGGCCTTCCCAAAGGTCTTTCCCCCTCCGGTCTCCCAACTAACACTCTATATGCATTTCTGGATTCGCCCATACGTGCTACATGCCCTGCCCATCTCAAACGTCTGGATTTAATGTTTCTAATTATGTCAGGTAAGAATACAATGCGTGCAGTTCTGCGTTGTGTAACTTTCTCCATTCTCCTGTAACTTCATCCCTCTTAGCCTCAAATATTTTCCTAAGAACCTTATTCTCAAAGACCCTTAATCTCTGTTCCTCTCTCAAAGTGAAAGTCAAAGTTTCACAACCATACAGAACAACCGGTAATATAACTGTTTTATAAATTCTAACTTTCAGATTTTTTGACAGCAGACTAGATGACAAAAGCTTCCCACCGAATAATAACAGGAGTTTCTCATATTTATTCTGCGTTTAATTTCCTCCCGAGTGTCATTTATATTTGTTACTGTTGCTCCAAGATATTTGAATTTTTCCAACTCTTCGAAGGATAAATCTCCAATTTTTATGTTCTCATTTCGTACAATATTCTGGTCACGAGCATAATCATATACTTTGTCTTTTCGGGGTTTACTTCCAAGCTATCGCTTTGCATGCTTCAAGTAAAATTCCCGTGTTTTCCCTAAACGTTTGTGGATTTTCTCCTAACATATTCACGCCATCCGCATAGACAAACAGCTAATGTAACCCGTTCAATTCCAAACCCTGTCTGTTATCCTGAACTTCCCTAATGGCATATTCTGGAGCGAAGTTAAAAAGCAAAAGTGATAGTGCATCTCCTTGCTTTAGCCCACAGTGAATTAGACAAGCATCAGATAGAAACTGGCCTATATGGACTCTGCTGTATTTGGTCGTGCCAGAGAATCAGTCCCATTCCGAGGCTTATTGTATGGATACGTAACAAGCTGTTTTTTTACGGTGATGGGTTGTCAGCCCTTCGCCCTACCCCCAAGATGGAGAACTATCCCTTATCGGCTGTCCACGACTACTTATTCAATATATTCACAGCTACCTCCATATCTGAAGGCCGTCTCCTCTATCCGCAACCTGAGGACACGCCATGCCGTGGTGATATATATTATGAAGTATATTATATTATTTACTACAGAAATTATATGTACTTTATTTATATTGGATATTAAATAATTATGAATGTAAGTTACAGTATGTATGTTTTCCCGTGGCTGATGATAAAACCAATGAATAGCTACAAGTTTTTAAAGGTTTGGACAACCCTTACAGCTGGGTTATGAGAGAAGGTCGGGAGTTTGTTTCGCTTAAGTGGGTACTGCTGCTTGAGTCTGCTCAAGGTGCGATATCATTTAAGAAAACGAATGGACTATAACCATACCTAGACGTAATCCATCGAGTTATTTAACGACACTGTATCAACTGATAGATAATCTATCGTCGGTGGTAGTGGCGATAGAGATATGTGAATTGCAAGATGAATCTGAGGATTCGTCACGTAATTACCTGACTTTGACCTTACAGTTGGGGAAATCTCGGGAAATATCAATCCCAAGCGGGATTCGAATCCACGCCCGAGCTCACCCTCTAATTACGAGTCCGGCTAGTTATTCCTGAGCTACGCCGGTGGGTTCCTCTGGAGATACTAAATGCGAACTAAATCCGCGGAATTGTTAGAAGCGCTCGCTGTACAGTCTTAGAAAAAAGTTTTGTCGTACAGACACATTATAAGTCCCAGAAAGGAGGTAAGTGCGCTTGGTTAGACAAACAACGAAACAAAACTAATTTTATTACCTCAACTAGTCGTTCTCTTGTGAATCGGATCGCTCGTCCTCTGATCATGCGCACTGCCTCCTTTCTGGGACTTGTGAAGTATCTGTGCAACAAACTTTTTTTCTAAGACTGTACACAGACAGACGTTGTGCCAAAAACCACTCTGAGGGTCTCGAGGTGCCCACAACGTGTTATTTCCATGATTATCTCCAACTTTTCAGTACCAGCCCAACACGTTCTCTTAATACTTAAAGTCTACGGCAATTCGGAAGGCGGTAGTCTGCTAGCGTTTGCGTCGAGAGAGACAGATAGAGAGGGCAAGGCAGCGTACAACATTGCCACATCATACTGCAGTACAAATAGCGCAGGAGAGAATTTAAATTATCAAAAGACAATAATGACATCAGCCGTTAATTACTGTAATCATGACACAAACCCTCCTTCCTTCACTAACAATATTCTTTGCACGGTTCTCAATCCCACACCACATGCTTCTGCAGTCGTTTCTTGCGCGTTGGCAACGTTGCAGCCAGCATCAAGATGGCCGGCAGCGTTCTGCTCGTCAACGTTTTTAAAATAATTATACACTTTTAACACTATTTTCCGCGCCTGTCTGTGCAATACTTGTCTTCTTACAGTCTCTTCTTCCATTTATTTATCTTACACATACACAGTAAATGTTAGTTTTACTTATTCAATGTAATGAAACACTCACACGCGAACATACGAACTCGGGAAGTACTAGTTGCAGACTGATTCCGATTGGTTCTACTGTACACGCTTGTGACGTCACATGTCAGAAATGGTACGGCGCATATAGCAGCTGACCGCCTTCCGAAATACCGTCTAGTCTAGTGCACTGAGAAAGTAGGAGTGATGTCGATGATGAAAGAAAACACACCGAGAACCGAAATGTTCAGAGAAAAATGCGCCCCTTTTCTATTGCTTACCGCAGATCAAACGGAAAGTGGCATAAATTTATATTTTCAATATAAGACTATAATTACAAGAATTACATAAAGCTTTAGCACCAGCTATTAGCCAAGTATTATTAGGATACTCTGAACATATTATGAGGTTCTGTATTTCATTCTTGCGATCATGAAACTCGGAGCGAGGAGCTAAAGGAGATGTAATCATGTGTACAACTGCTCCGTGACCTACGAGATGCAAGCTATAATCTCACACTGATTATTTATCGGAAAAAGTGGATGAATAGTATGATCATACTTTGAGACACAGCATTACACTTTATTACAGAATTGCGGTCGCAGAATCGTGGAGTTATCAGAATAGCCCTGAACAATACTTTATAATTTTAGAAGCATCATACTCCGATGTCTTCAATATCGGACATTTTGGGAAGAAAAGCTGAAGTATGGTACATGATTAGATTGCTATCATGCACTTTTGAATGTAATCGGATTTTAAATATCAAATTAGGTGCTGCTATTTTCAAGTACAAAGTTATGAACAATTTAATACATAGTAATATTATATTTCAGTTTAATAAAGATATAGCCCTACTTCCTTTAGAAAACAGAATTTTGCCAAGCTGTCGGTGTTTTAAGAATTGTTTAAAAATACGTTTATGGGAAGATTATTTATTTTAATTCTCGGTTGATTTATTTCAAACTTTTTCTTCTTTCTGCCCAAAACTTTGTGTTACTTTACTGTTTGTTCTTATTTGGCTTTCTTTCTTTAATTCTTGAGATATTGTATGTTTTCCACAGACTGTAGTTTCACAACTTTTAAAATTACATTGTACAACATATGTATGTGTTCTTGTATAGCCCCTACATGTGAGTTATACTCGTTGGGACATACTCAATAAATTTAAAAAAAGGCAAATACCTATTTAGTTCCTAAAAGAGGACATGGGAAGTAAATGCATATCTTTGCGATTTTTGACAAATCTGCTGTATTTAAAATATTTTACAGCGTCTAAAATGTCTTAAAATAGTAGTTAGCACCTACTTTACATGTTTTTGCCTAAAACTGTATAATTTTTTTTAAATTTTCGTCTGCACACTTTTTTTTTTTGTATATCTGATTGTGAGATTATTGGTGCTACTTCTTTAAACTATTTCAAGACAAGGAAGAAATTCGAGCCATTTTAGAGCCGGTCTATGATGGATGTGCGGGTGATGATAACTGCAACCGAACTGCAACTGAAAGATGCCATCTCGCAAGAAATTGCCAATATTCCAAGACATTATCTGCAAAATGCTGTGCATGGTGTCGCACAAACAGAATGCTGTACGTTGAACAAGAGAACGGCGGACATCTTCCCAATGTTTTGTAAATCCCGTTGTTTGCCCAACACTGTGATGTTTTTGTTTTTTTCCCTATCTCAAATATTATAATATTTATAGCCGTTTAATGTTTGAACTGACTTTTGAAATACCCTATATATAGAATAAGTGATAATGAGATAGTATGTGGTGAGATGAGTGTGAGGATTTGCCTCGGGCTCATGTCATATTCGCCTCAAATTGTGGAAAAGTTTCGGAAACGACCGAATCAGGTAGTTACCACAAACAAGATTCGAACCTACGTACGCCCGAGTGCTTGCTCGGATCTCGAGTCCAATTCGCTACTATCTGAGATGTGCCACTGGTTGAATGTTATGCTTACGCAGTTTCACAACAATCGAAGTCATTTGTAGTGTCTTTTAGAGCCTACATTAGAAAGACCAGCGGTTTTGAGAGTACTGTAGTATACTGACGAAAAATGTGCAACAGACCATAAAATAATGTTTAATTCATTTTCTGTCCACTGTTGTGGCTGAGGGGTTAGCGAGTCTAACTCCGAACTCAGCGGGCCCGGGTTCGATCCCCGGTCGGGACGAGTTGCCTGGGTGAGATTTTTTCGGGGTTTTTCCCTCACTCCTAAGGATGAATATCAGGTAACTTTATCAGGCGATTGGAACCCCACTCCTCTTCGCCACTTCTTTTCCTCCCCTATCATCCTTTCATTCATCACCCCGTTACTTCTTCTGGTTTTCATATCGCTCTACAGGCCGGTCGAGAGAGCCAGCAGCTTCGGAGGGCCGCCTGTAGAGCGATATGAAAACCAGAAGAAGTAACGGGGTGATGAATGAAAGGATGATAGGGGAGGAAAAGAAGTGGCGAAGATGAGTGGGATTCCAATCGCCTGATAAAGTTACCTGATATTCATCCTTAGGATTGGATTGTATTCAAATGATGATGGATAGCTTCTGCAACGGAACTCGAGGCAGACTTTCTCGGAGGAGGATTACGCCTCGGGCCGTTAAGGGAGCCTTGGGGGGGGGGTTGCCGAAGCAGGAGTGGTACATGGACTCTGTTGGCTGTAGGGACTGGTCGTTAAGGGGGTCAAGTGGTTAGGTCGGCGCGCGTAGAGGATCGGTGGGCACGCAACTCATCCCATATAGGGGGTGTACAATAGACCTCAGGTCGTAGTGCGTGGGATGTTCTCTCCCTCCTAACAAGGAAAAAAAATCATCTTCTGATGGTAATTATTTTGTGTCTTGGACGATAATTGTAGACTCAGACCTTAACAAATTAAAATAAAGATCTTAAATCGAGGGCATATCACGATATGCTACCTCTCCTGACTATCGGATTACCATCCTCGATCAGTTCAATGTCCTAAAAACACGAAACCAAAACTGAACAAGTTTGTATAAGCAGTGCAGAGTTCCTCTTCTCATAAGATGATACGAATTCCTCGACAGATCTGCTGAAGTCTGTAAGCCCAGGTCGATTCCATTAATATGATATTTTAACAACTGCTCGCATATAAAACATGACTGCGATTACGATGATTGCAGGTTATACTTTTAATTTTTGTTGTTGACAGACTGTAAGTTGAAATGTTGTTGAGAACTACCTCGTGTTTTTCTTCCCGTTCCCAAAACTTCTCGATCCTACGGCCTGCAGCAGTTCCCAATCTGCGGATACGTTTCCAACCTATGCCCGCTACTGCTGGTGCACGAATGCCTTATCGAAATCATTTGCATTTTAAAATACAGCCTGTTACATGCACCGCGTCTAGCACGCGATTCTCATGTGCACCTGCGTTTTTTGTAGTTCCATGAATTTTAAAACTGAGTTGTTATTAATAATAAAAATGACAAGTAGCGCAAACTGCCAAGAGATCGAGTTTGATGTCATTTTGAGGAAGGCTCCTTTCTTTTAAGGAGTTTGAAAAAAAATCAGCATTTAATTTTATAGCGTCATTGAAAAGTACTGGCTTGTTAACAGTTTATTAGATTGGTGTAAAGTTCATAGCGTTTTTATTCATCACAACACTGAATTGTTAGGAGATTGTTTATCATTTGTTATTTGTTATTTGGAGTGTTGTGCTTTTGTTTATCGTTTGTCATTTGTTATTGGAGGTGTTGTGCTTGTAAATACGTCCTGAATTTGTAGGATCTGAAGAAAGTTTGTGCTATTTGTATGCTAAAGAAGATATAGGGTAGTGTCAATTTGGGTGGAGGGGGATACTTTCGACATATCCCTCCGAGTTTATTAGACGAGCAAAGACAGCAGAGGCGGCTCGAAACATTTGTGACGTGTACGGGGAGAATGTCATTGAAATAGGCACTGGAAGAAAACGATTCTGTCGTTTCAACACACAACACTCCACACAAATTTAATGTCCATCCACATAAGACGACGTTATGCGTCTGGTGGCATAAAGAAGGCGTCGTGTACTACGAATTGCTTCCCAGAAATGAAATCATAACTGCTGACATTTATTGCCAACGCTTTGCGGCCGTAATTGAAGAAATACGACCGGGCAGACTGCATCAAGTGCTGCTGCTACACGATAATGCACGCCCGCGCTCCAAGGAGCTATCCAAGCGCTTGATTAGGAGGTGATTCCACTCCCCCACCCCCCATATTCTTCCGGTCTTGCAACCTCAGATTTCCATCTTTTCCGTTCTGTATCCAACAATATTCAAGGGAACTCCTTTGATAACGAAGAAGCTTGACGACTTCTTTAACTTCAAAAAACAGATTTCTTCACGGGCGAATCGAAAAACTTGCCTCTTCGTTGACAGAGATTTACAGATATTGTAGGAGGATATATTACTGATTAACTTCTGTCTTCAGTTTATCTCAAATAATAAATTTAGCCACACCGAAAAAATGCTGCGAACTTTTGCATCAATCCAATATGTGGGCCACCTTGTGTAAGCCTAAGCTTATGAAAGGAATTTGTGTAAATTATTCACTTTGTTTACGTATTTCGTGAATGATTTTCAAGTTTTAAAAAGTACACAACTGCTATTTTCGACCATAAGGAGTTAGGTACAGTTTACAGCAGTAAAATTTTGGAAATATTCAATATTTTTTTCCTCCATTACTGTATCTTCTACAATAATGAAACTTATTATGTGTAAAACACTGTCCTTCTGCTATAAAAATATTTTTACGATTAAAAAAATCATTTACATTTTTTTTTTCAAAACTCATTTCACTGTGCAGTGATGAAGCGTCTCTCACATAACTCAAAAACTATTCAACATTCTGTAATGCAATTTTTTATTGTGCATTTATGCATGTCATATCTACAATATGATGCTAGATCACTCCTCTAGCTTTGATAGATTGTCTGATAAAAATAAATTCATTAAAAAGATTGTCAAATATCATATATATGTATATATATTATTTATTAAGGGATGTGGTTGAAAGAGCATCATATTGTAAACATGAGTTTCAGCAATAAAATAAAAGAGAGAGAACATGAAAAAGTTAAAAAGTTTATGAGTTATGAGGGAAAAGCTTCGCACAGTGAACTACTACCATTATGCATTTTGATTCAGTAATGGAGGAAAAAAATGTTAAATATTTCCAAATATTTTACTGCTGTAAGCTGTACCTAACCCCTTAATTATTGGTTCAAGGTTTCCGGTTCAAGTGCGGAGAATGACTAAGAACGCGCCGCAGCCAGGAAGTCTGGTATCTGGACGGCGATATCCGCTTTATATTGGTTTCCTGGGGCGAACCGGGTTCCCCGGTGTAAAGTTCCTGCCCGGAAGTTTCGCTTTGCGGTTGCAAACGGCCCCACTCTGTCTACCATCGTCGAGTTCAATCATTAACAAGTAACCGGGAAGCATATCCTGACCCTTAACTACGCATTTCATGCTGATACGTACCATACGACCAAAATCCAAGGAATGAGAAATCAAATATATGCAGTGTCTCATGCGTGTCTTATACTAATCCAGAGCCTCGAGGCATTATCGAAATTTATTGTAAATGCATTCATATGCATACCTGAACCTTGTGTGAATAGCACTATGCCCAAATGCATTATTTAGTGAGGGGAATATTGGAACAAGCGAGGTAATGACGACCACAGAACCCATTAGGGTACGTACACGTTGGAGCAACGATAAACGATAAAAGAAACTACCTAGCGACGCTTTGGTATTATCAAAGAATCAAGTGTTCATATCGGAGCAACGAGGACGCGGGAAGCGAACATTTTGATTTATCAGTAGAAGATATTCTATGCATCCACTTAATGAAAGAAGATATATAGGAAATATCAGCTGCTAAGTTCAAGGTTAATATAATTTAAATACGTACAAAATTAAACCCGTTTCTCATCCCAAAGATAGTATAAATTCGTTGTGTTGTGATTGGTTCTTGTGATCACATAACATATGACGAATAAATACACAACTGATCAATTTGCCAATATCTACAATAATTAATTTAATATGCCAAAATAATAATAAATCGATTAATATTCGGATATATTTATAACCACCGGTAATTATACAGATTAATATTATCTTAATCAGAGACCATATGAACGACAAGAGCGAAGAAAATGGAACTTTTCTTTTTCGTCGCTTTTATCGTGTATCTTCGCTTTTATCGTTACTCCAATATGCACACCTCAATAACAATGCATGCTTCAATTCTCTCTGATATAGAATCGCTGCTTCTTTTATCGCTTATCGTCGCTCCAACGTGTACGTACCCTTAGTCCCATACTGTACAAGAGCGAGGACTGAATGAAACGAAACGGCTCAGTCCTCATAGGTCAGCGGTGACCAAAACGGGGTCGTGATTACATCGTGTAATAACAGACATTCAAACGGGTACGAGGAGATTCCTGTATATTGCTGTGTGATTCATTCACGTATTGAAGACAAGCAGTGGCGGTATCATGTCGCTCTACAAACTCTGTCTCTACAAATAGTACGACGTAGTTTCGTAAAGAATGAGAAGGAGAACTTTTTTTTTTATTCCGTCGGAGAAAATGTAATATGTTTACTTTGCTCAACGGCTCAATTTGGAGTATATAGAAACATTAATTGCCACGCTGAATAAATTATTATTATTATTATTATTATTATTATTATTATTATTATTATTGACCACTATAATTCTTCTGTACGCGCATGAATATTGATATTTTTAGACCTTCTCCCTAGAAGGATAAAATTATTAGGCTTCATCTCAATTGTAATCTTCTTAATCTTTAGATGAGGGTAACTGTTTGTTAGTTATTCATTTAATAATAATATTGTAGAAAAACTGATTCAATATTACGTGCCAACGAACTGTTAAACGCCAGGAATTGACATGTTTTAAATCATAGCCAGGAAGAGAAAGATGGCATAAATAAATGTAAAGAAGTCAGCTACCTAATGGAGTTTGAAATATCTCGTGCTCTAAAGCCTTTTAATTGAACAACATTTTTCAAAAGAGTAGACCTAATGATTAAAATAGCTTAAATAACTTGTCCATAAGAAGTTCTTCATTTTGAAAAACTACGAAATCCACACCTGTGGAGTAACGATTAGCGCGTCTGGCCGCGAAACCAGGTGGCCCGGGTTGGATTCCCGGTCGGGGCAAGTTACCTGGTTGAGGTTTTTTTCCGGTGTTATCCCTTAACCCATTACGAGCAAATGCTGGGTAACTATCGGTGCTGGACATCGGACTCATTTCACCGGCATTATCCCTTCATCTCATTCAGACGCTAAATAACCTAAGATGTTGATACAGCGTCGTAAAATAACCTAATAAAGCAAAAAATAAAAACTACGAATTTCTCGACCAAGTATCGAGAGAAGAATTTAGAAAATTCCTGATTTTATTCAAGAGGAGGGTTAAAAAAAAAAGAAGCAAGAAAAATCGTATATTATTCACTGGCTCTTGATGACAGCAGTGACATTGCTGATATAGCAAAGCTTGAGATTTTTATCCGCGGGATTGATCAAGATGTTAGTACAGGAACCACCACTGGTTGTAGTTTTCATGCCGAGTACCTTTCCTCAGTCTACTTAATTTATAGGCTGTCTGTCGCATGTAATCACTGCAGCTCGAATTTTAATCTCCGCTGCCACAGGTGCACTGAGATGGTGGTATACATATTAGCGGTAGTATTGTAGTTGAAAATTCAGTGAATTTTGCATCTTCTATCCGACAAAACATAGAGTTTCCCCACCCTTCGCTAATGACGGAGTACATGTTTCTTCTTTAGTATTTGTTCTACTTTATCCTAACCGGTGGTTTTGCGTCCTGCTGATCTTATGATCACAAAGTTTTGCTGATCACATGGGAAAGAAGTCCCGATGCGTTGCTTCTGATGGTTAAAATCCTAGCAGGATTGGACACGAAACAAGCAGAAAATCCATGTAACTTGTTTTCAGTAAGTTTCTTGCCAGCGTCTTTTTATCCGTAATTTTGAACAGATTCCTGTTTTGAATTTAGAAAACACGATGCATTATGCAAATCAAGCTTTTAGGTATAACTTCCTTTAAGTCACACAGAGTTAGTGTGCACTCAATGTTGGTTGCTTGACGGTTGTCAGCCCACTTTGAGGTCTGTGGATATGGAGGGAGGAATTGGGTCGGTGTCTGGTAGAGTTTCCGGGTAGTTCAATTGGTAGCGCGTTGGTACCTTTAACCAAAGGTCCCGGGTTCGATACCCTGCCCCAGAACAATTTTTCCCTCGAAATTATTCACGATGTATTATACACATATAGCATAATATTGACGCAACAGCTTGTCGTTAAGTCTAAAAATAAATATCGCCGAAAAATTATACATTTTATCAAGTGCCATACCTTGACGAATGGAACGTGTTCTTTTAAGTTTATCATTCCAGACTTATATAACTGCACTCGATAAAACGTTTATTTTTCGGCGGTATTTATTTTAAGACGTAACAAGAATCTGTTGCACAAATAATATAATGCGGTTTCTTCTGAAACGCCGTAGATACCTAAAAGTTTCACATAATGTTAGAGCTGTCGAAGTTTGAAATTTTATTTTGGCATTTCAACACATTCTCATCTCAAGAAGTTTGTAACTAATTCTCTAGATTTTGAGAAAATAATGTGTTTGATAAGATGAATGAATAACAATAAAATATAATCTAATGGTTAAATTACATTACCCCATTATCAGCAATATTCAAGAAGCGAAGGAAATTACTGGAGCGGACATTGAGAGGTAAAATGTATAATCTAATAATTATCTAAGAGACATGCTCATTGTCGCGTCCTTGCAAGGTGACTTATGACTGATAAAATATCTTTCTAAGCTCCTTGTCCGTTTATCACTTGTCCCATACCGGGGTACGACGGCTCACTGACTGAAGGACTTAAATAATTTTTAAGGAGAAAACGCGTACTTCTACTGAATAGGCAAAGACAATTTTGGAGAACATAAAGCCTATTAAAATTCACGAAGAGAAAATGTCTGCCACTAAGATCCAATTCACAAGCACAATTTCTAATGTTTGGACAATCCTTGTCGTCTGCCAGTAGTCTGAACAGCAAAGAACTCTTCGGAACTCGAACCCGAAAAAGAAAAAGCAGTTCCTTCTCTCAAAATTCGGGATTCGAACCGCGACTCATGTCACCGAAATCAAAGCCGGCATAAACTATAGGTACCTATGAGGCACAGTCAAATAATAATGTGACTATACTGTTTTCGCTGTAAGAAAAATCCTAATGTAAACATAAGCACGTTGCTGTCATACTCGTGATTGGCTTCCAGTCAAAACACGCACACGACGCAGGGAAATGTAGTCCGTATTTGGAAACCATAATCTTTTATTATTTGAAAATAAAAAATTGAGTTCTAGTTGTTAAATACGATGAAACATTTAACTTTACCCATATGCAAAACTCTATGTAAAAGAAAAGCTACTTTTATATGTTGTTATGTACTATGAACGCGGATGAATACCATCAGTAATACCGAGGTAGTCTGTTCTTGTAACAAGCTGGCATCACTTGAGCTCGTAGTTGTTCACGTAAGCACGTGGTACTGAAGTATGTCTTCTGTATCCTCGGTGTGTTTGGTTATTAAACATAAGAATGGAAACCCTCTCAAAAGGAGAGGAAAACAAATAGTCTTAAAGGTATATAATATGTTATTTGATAATTTAATTAGCCTACAATAATTATAAAGTAAATGTTTCCTAAGCAAACGAATGCATAGTAGTGAGGTTAGGCCTACTTGACGAGTAACGGGAAATGTTTAACATGAAACAGAATGTACAACAGTAGGCGGGAACACGTACTGAGAATCTATGGCGCCAAACAGCGGCCAATGAAGCCTCACTTCAGTCACGTGCTATTGTTAACATTAGGATTTTTCTTACAGCGAAAAGATTATAGAGCCCCTAACGGTGGCACGTACCGGTTAGAAGTAAGCCTGGCTGCAGGTATATGCCAAGTGAAATAAGGACTTGGACTGTGGGAAAACCGTCACCTCAGAGTCCGATTCAAACCTCCGCGCGACGGCCATCCACATATTATAGTTACAGCACAGTCTAGTATATGCAGCCACGAAGCTTGAATTTATGAGGGTACTAGGAACAATAGACTGTGCAGGTACTATTTCGCATGGTCTGTAATAAGGCGATAGTAGCGATCCTAGTGGTTAGCAACTATCTGTGGATGCATATTTACAGCTCGTCGACGCGAGAGAGGAGAAGGTTCGACTGTGGGAGGGAGACCGACCCGAGTCGGAGCGAATGGAGGGAGGGAAATACAGTCATATTAGAAATGAAGTCTCACGTTGCAGCGTCTGCATAATTTTGAGCTCCTGTCACTGTGTTCACTTCATACTCCGGAACAACAGTCACTTATAAACACTAAAGTAGTAAACTAATGGAAATACAATGAGCAGCAGTTCGGAACAATAATAAACACTAAAGAAATAAACTAACATGGAAATACAATGAGCAACAGTTCGGAACAATAGTCACAAATAAACACTAAAGTAGTAAACTAATGGAAATACAATGAGCAGGAGTTCGGAACAATAATAAACACTAAAGAAGTAAACTAATGTGGAAATACAATGAACAGCAGCTCGGAACAATAGTCACTAATAAACACTAAAGTTAATAAACACTAAAGTAGTAAACTAATGAAAATACAATGCGCAGGAGTTCGGAACAATAGTCACTAATAAACACTAAAGTAGTAAACTAATGGAAATACAATGAGCAGGAGTTCGGAACAATAGTCACTAATAAACACTAAAGTTAATAAACACTAAAGTAGTAAACTAATGAAAATACAATGAGCAGGAGTTCGGAACAATAGTCACTAATAAACACTAAAGTAGTAAACTAATGGAAATACAATGAGCAGGAGTTCGGAACAATAGTCACTAATAAACACTAAAGTAGTAAACTAATGGAAATACAATGCGCAGGAGTTCGGAACAATAATAAACACTAAAGAAGTAAACTAATGTGGAAATACAATGACCAGCAGTTCGGAACAATAGTCACTAATAAACACTAAAGTAGCAAACTAATGGAAATACAATTAGCAGGAGTTCGGAACAATAATAAACAATAAAGAAGTAAACCAATGTGGAAATACACTTCGTTAATTTATCACGCCATTTTTGGACATCCGTTAATTGAGGTCGACTGTTTACATCAGTCCTCAATAATGACTTAAACAGATAGAGTAAAGTTATATGAAATATGGAAGATAATGCTGAACTTCCCTTTGATTTCTTAGATATCACCTATAACCCAAGATAATTTGGCAAATTGTGCGACTTCCTCCGATGTAAAAGTCATTTAAATATTGATGAAACAATGTCATGCTCTACAGAGAGTAGATCAGAAAGTAGTAGGGAGCAAATAGATTACTTTCCACAGAAAATGTAATATTAAAGAATAATTTTTTATATCTCAAATCTACATGTAGGCTTCTTACACGAACTCATAAAGCACAATTCTTGATCCTACAGTGCTAAAGTGATCTGGATTTTTTTCTTTATATTCTTTTCTGAAAAAAAAAACTCCCGAAGCAATAATATGTTACTCAGACAAACTATTTAACACATAAAATGAATTAATAAACCGTTAGCTCATAGTTTGCCCTCATGTAGAGTTACTGTTTTACATTTCTGCAAGTTGAATAAGTTTAGGTAACTTACCATGAGGAAGGAGTTGAGATTCATACGTCTCAGAACAGCGTTCTCCATTTGTGACACCCTGAGGAAGATCCTGAGCAGTTCCTTTTCCTTCTCCAGATTGGACAGCAAGAGAGAAGCTCCACCCTGCAAAGAGAGTAGTTGAGTATCATTTTACTACTTGTGAATCATCACCAGGCCACGGATGTTCGGTACGTCTGTGTTCTCCGCGCGACTACGGCTTCAGGTAGGGCGGGGGGTTTGTGCTGGTAGTTTGCGTTGCAAGCGCACAGTGACAGTCACAACTAATAACAAAGCGGGCACATACAAGTACAGCATACGGACGAGGTAACCGAGTCATGGCGAAGCAATTACATTCAAAGAAGTGCAGGTAAGCGGACGTTTTGAGAACTCACAACATATGTGTTATTAGAAGTGGTGTTATAAAAGTTTAACAATACTACTTTGAATTATAGGTGAATTGTTTCGTGGAGGAATTTGGAGGTGGTGAAATATTTTCTTCGAATGGAGAATTTATAATTTGTAGATTGTGCCGCACACAAACTAGAGGCTGGACATGAGCATTCATTGAAAGACATTGCAACACAAAAAAAACCATAAGGCAAGTGTAGCTTTATTGGAGCAGGAAATAAACAAAAGTTCCATCTACTTCTCTCTCAAGTCGGAAGTCTACATTTTTTCGGGACGTCTGTGAGATGATGGTGGGGGGCCAACATTCCATTCCATAAAGTAGAGAATGTTTTTTTTAAGAACTTCATAGAAAAATATACAGAAAAACAACTTCCTTCCGAATCAACTCTTCGCAAAAACTATCTGCCAGATTGTTATGCAGATGTTTTAAATCAAATAAGGAAAGCGGTAGGAAATAATAAGATTTGGGTTTCTGTGGACGAAACGACTGATGAAACAGGGCGATTTGTAGCACATGTCGTTGTCGGAACATTGAGTCCTGATGGACCTGGTGAAAAGTTTTTGTTAACCGCAGAGGTACTTGATAAAGTGAATCATGCATCCATTGTAACACTATTTGAAAACTCAATGTCTCTTTTATGGCCAGACGGAGTTAAACGTGAAAATATCCTCCTGCTAGTCACCGATAGCGCTGCTTACATGATGAAAGCAGGCAGACAAATAAAATTAAGCTACCCTAACATCTGTCACATGACTTGTCTTGCTCATTGTCTACATCTGTCACATGACTTGTCTTGCTCATTGTCTTCACAGAGTAGCCGAGACTGTGAGGAGTTGCTATCCAGATGTGGATCGGTTCATATCAAATATGAAAAAAAATATTTTTAAAGGCACCTACTAGGTTACAAGTATTTAAAAATATAGCACCAGAAATTCCCTTACCTCCAAAGCCAATCATAACACGTTGGGGTACTTGGTTGGATGCTGCAAGCTACTATGCAAAATACTACGAAAAAATAGTAGACGTGTTAGCAGTGCTCAATAGTGAGGATTGTTCTTCAGTTGCCATAGCTAAAGAGTTAGTGTCGGAACAGCTAAGAGACCACATTATGTATATTGAACAGAAGTTCAAGGATTTGTCAAAATGTATTAAGCTGTTGGAAACAAGTGCCATGGAAATATCGAAGTCTCTTAAAGTAGTACAAGACTTGTCCACAGCCCTAGATCAAGTCAGGGAGGGGCCCACCCAAGCAGTGACACAAAAACTGAAAACAATTGACAAAAATGTTGGATATTCTGATCTTTGCCAAATACGTGATCAGCTAGCAAGTACTGAAAATCAAACACATAATAGTGACAGTGAATACATTCAGTATTTTAAGTTTGCACCCGTCACGTCTTGTGACGTGGAAATAAGTTTTTCGCGCTTAAAATCGGTTCTAACTGACAATCGAAAAAGTTTTCAATTCGAAAACCTTCGAATGTACATAGTCATACACTGTAATAAAATGTACAGAGCACACCATTAAATTCAATGCATTTTCCAAGGTTATTAATAAAATATATGTTGTTCTAGACTGAAGTCACTTTTCAAGCGGATCTGACAGTACCTCCTTTACGGAAGCGGGGTTGGAATGAGTTTATGTTGACATTGAAGTCGGTTACTTACGTACATGCAGCAACACAAGTCTCCAAGATCCGGGCCTTGATCATCACTATTCTTTGGGACTAAAAGAATGAAAAATTACTAGCTTGTATAGGCCTATGACACATTTCTCATTATGCATTTACACAGTTACTAATGAAAGTGCTATTTTATGTAACAGCGTGACATACGATGAATGGGATTTCTCTTTGTAAATTCACAAATTTCCCCTCATTTTAAGACGGTGAAGCTAAAAATTATAATTTTAATTGAAAGAAGTAACAAACTAAAAATTATCTGATTTTATAAGCGTATTTCTTCGTTTGGGATACGAATCAATAATCCAAATCTGAAACGAATTAATAAACTTCACGTGGACGTCTGCTGTATTCTACTTACTCATATCATATGTGTGTACAGAAATATGCACTGCTAGCTATGAGAATATTAAAGATTTTTTTTTTATTAATTTGTCCTACAGAATAATATCTCTAATATTGACAATTAATATTAGAGGAAAAAAATCTGCTCTGTACAGATTACTGTGCACTTTACTGAGGAATCCTGGCCAAACAGTCACTCAGTTGAGTGCGCCCCTTGTATAGTGGCAGTTGACTTGGACATAAAACGTCAACGTATATGCCTAACTTGGAGTCAGGCCATTAAGGGAAACACTGAAGGACGAGAGTTGGGTCCGGTGCTATGGATTGAATTCCGTATAGCTCAGTGGTCAGAGCGCATGGTACGTAGAACCAAGGAGCCGGGTTCGATCCCCGGCGCCGGATCAGATTTTTCTCCTCGAATATTAATTGTCAATATTACAGATATTTTTCTGTAAGACAAATAAATAAATAAATAAATAAATAAAACAATTTTTAATATTCTCCTTGAAACTTTGCTAACATGTAGAGTAGGGTATTAGGAACCATTTACAGAAAAAAAAAAGAAAAATTAATCTTTTCTCCAAAAATGTCATGTTTTCTCTTAAAAAACGTAACTTTGTCTTACTATGAAATTGTTTAATATTCAGTAACAACACGACATAATATATACAACATTATTTTGTGCGAGATCGTGCGTATTTGCTTGGTTTCCGCACAAAACCAATCCGCGGAAAGTCTAAAATTCCACATTCAATATTCCCAACCTAACGCACATAACAATTTCCCTCTTCTTACCGCTTAAGTGACATATTGATTTTACTGCTTTAGGCTTTTAACATATTATTTTTAGAGACGTCCATTATAGTAATAATTATAAATTGGAAACTTAACACTGCAATTTCACCTAAATTGCACTGTTAATTATTGTTTTTAAATATTTGCAAAAATTAAGTAAACTCCAGTGACTCTGAATAACTGCATAAATGTAACAATTAATTTCAATGTGCAGAATTAGATGTCAAAGATATTTTCCATTTCTAAACATCTCCTTGACCGGTAAAATTAAACTTGCCGATGTTATTATTGCAATATGTTATATAAATAATATTGTTAAAATATTAAAACGAAAAATAAATCATTACATAACCTTACTATTTGTTTTAAGTTCGCATTTATAGACTGGGGGGGGGGGGGGAAAGACAGACGTATATCACGGCCTGCTGGAGTATAGTAAACACAGAAAACATTTTAAAGCAACAATGTTGAAGATAGATATTTTTGTTTTGCAAATTTGCCGTCATTGAACAGAAACCAAGATGAAGATTTCATTGCAACTAATTAGAAATTCCTCTTTCAGGTATGTAATAAACGATCTTCGCACAAAATAATGTACGATACACGAGCGGTATGTTTTCTTTCAATTCTCGGAAATTAAAAAAGCTCAACTACGTTTCGCTATTTCAAACTTTTCCTCGAACATGAAAACTTCAACATACCGCTCTTGTAACGCATATTACTATTTAGATACACTAAAATACGCTAGTTATGGGAGTGTACGAAAAGTTATGGGGCACACTGGGTATGCATATAGGCCTACATATATTATAAGTGAAGCAACGTTGCAAATTTTCAGAGCGAATAGCTTATGTTGTATGTAACAAAAAAGTGTAGAATCATATTAGTGGAAAGTTCATAGTTTTCTCAGAAAAAAATGCTTTTTCCAAACTTTTAACACCCACTTATTCGATAACTTTGCGAGTTGGATCGTGATATTTGTGCATATCGATAGAAAATCTAATAAAGAATCATTCATCCTTTTGACATAACCTATTTCAATAGCGTGGACGGTTTTCCTGTAAATTTAATTTAAAAACCACAATTTTCAAGCTACTGAATGGTGCGAACAGATTGCAACGTTGTAGTCAGAGAGGGAGGTACACCTAACGAGACAGACCAGAGTTTGTTGATTTCTTACATCTGTATCACGAGAAGAGTGTGTTAGCGGTGATGTTGCCACACTGCTGAAACATCCAACTTAATTTTCTAATTAACCGTGCATTTAATCACAAAACGTAATAAAGATTTTCTGTTCATTTACGTGCACCCTATCGTCCCTTTCAATCTGCAGGATTATTTCACTTCCACCCTGTATACAAGGTTGTTTCCGGGCTAGTGTTACAAACTTTCAGGGATGATGGGGCAGGGCACATGTATCAATTTGAGATAAGAAACCCTGATCCGGAAATGACCGAGTCGAAAGTTACAAGCAACAACAGTTGTGTGGAAATTAAATAATTTCATTCCTCTGTACACCTTATTTATGTATATTTATCTGTACATCTTACACATACTGTATTCATCTGACGCTGTTTACGTTGTCTACTTACAGTATTCCATTCAGTGCGCTGTCTGAGGGATGGGGACAGGAAACTACACTAAAGCAGCGCAAATAGAGTAATGTATAACGGACATGGTCGGTCCTGATATGCACGTCTGCAGACAGCAGTGTATGTGTACAAGTTGCAGTGTCCAGTCGATCAGTCCTAGTGAAATGGAGAAGTACACGAGGGTGGAATATGCAGACTTGATTTTTGAATACGGATGAGCCAATGGGAAGAGTAGACAAGCTCACAGATTGTATCGGGACAAGTATCCACGTAGGAGACATCCGGCCCACACCATCTTTCCACGACTGTTCCAAAGGTTAAGAGGAGGGCACGTGGTGCCAAATTACAATTCCATTTCCACACAACTATTTTTGCTTATAACTTTCGACTTAGTCATTTCCGGACCATGCTTCCTGATCTCCAATTGAAACATGTGCCCTTCCCCATCATCCCTGAAAGTTTGTAGCACCAGTCCGGAACCACCCTCTATATACAAAGTATGTAAAAAGTTATGCCCGAATTTGAATGCAGCAAGTGTTAAAATTGTTAATCGATAAATATTTAGATGGACGTTTTTTCGTAAGAATAAAAAAATAAATGTAGAAATGCATAAATGTACATAATATTCAATCGGTAATTAAGGGCATTAAAGGAAATGAACTTTAAGATTTATCTTTCCCTCATGGTCCTTCGTTGTTTTGTAAGGCGACCTCATACTATATGGCCTGAAGGTTCCGCTACTTCTGGATATCTAAATTTCATTAAAAATACTAGCAAGTTTGGTGACAAAAGTCCACACCTGTGGAGTAACGGTCAGCGCGTCTGGCCGCGAAACCAGGTGGCCCGGGTTCGATTCCTGGTTACCTGGTTGAGGTTTTTCCGGGGTTTTCCCTCAACCCAATATGAGCAAATGCTGGGTAACTTTCGGTGCTGGACCCCGGACTCAGTTCACCGGCATTATCACTTTCATCTCTTTCAGACGCTAAATAACCAAAGATGTTGATAAAGAGTCGTAAAATAACCCACTAAAAAAATTGGTGACAAAACGGCCCAAAGAGTTCAAATATGGAAAGCCGATTGTTATGCTGTTTACATTACTGTGACCATAATAAATTGTTGTAGAGTGCCAAGTGCTCTATTGTATAGTGAGCAAGTACTTGACTGGGGTTAAGGGAACTGCATCTCACTGAAACTGCACTCAAGAATGTTAATTGGTACAAGAGGCAAGCAGTAGAAGCATATGACCTTTATATTCTTTGTTTATACTGGAAACACGCGAGATGAGTTTTCTAGTGTCGTGGTCCATCGCGTTGAGGTTGAGAAGTTTTTACTGTCTAGTAATAAGACGGCGGAGAAGGGGTGGAGTTGTAAACTATCGAACCCTCACGTCTTTGACCTTACGAAGGGAGGGGAGGACCATTTACATAATGTTACAACCATCCTGTCTCTAGGCTTCCTCGGCTGACGAGCCTTCCTGCGAGCATACCGTAAGATCCATTGCAGCAAAGTATCAGAAAGGCAACTGAGATGTACACAATGAAGAGAATTATAATGCCGGCGTTGATGACAGTAGTCAAGACGGCAACACTATTAACCTTTCATGGTCAGAAACTCTTTGTCGGAGTAGTACGGCCTCCGTGAAGATAATAAAATACTAGTTTTAGCTACTGACGAATATAACCTTCAACATTCATGGACATTCACCTTTCTTCAGACTGCACATATGCACATACCTTAGGTGTACAGCAACTGACAGCTACAGTTAGTTCCAATGTGCGTATATGGTTGATATGTTAAATAATAATAATATTGAACTGCCCCCCATTGAGGTTAGCCCTTACGGACTCAGTATATCCTAAAAAAAATTAATATACATATGTAAACATAGATATTAAATTTTAAAGAAGGGGAACAAAGAAAAGGGCGTGAAAAATTACAATTGCTATTAATGTGGCACCATGTGATTAATTAGGATTTGGCAGGATTTTTTTTAAACAATTATCACAATGTCATCCTCAAAAATGTTGGCAAAGCAAACTACCGTCGAAATTCTTCGAAAAAAGCTGGTATAGTCCCTCGAGCACCTATGAGCAAGCCGAATACCTCAACGTGAATTAAGGCATATTTCAGCTTGAAATAGTTGACTGTAGGCACTTCTTCTCAAGGTGGACCTCAGCTGACTGATGACATTCTACTTCAAAACGTATCGTGGGGTCCACAATGATGCCCTGTTTAGTGTCAGGATTGTACGCTAAAACATCTACTTATTATTATTATTATTATTATTATTATTATTATTATTATTATTATTATTATTATTAGGTTATTTTACGACGCTTTATCAACATCTCAGGTTATTTAGCGTCTGAATGAGATGAAGGTGATAATGCCGGTGAAATGAGTCCCGGAAAAAACCTCAACCAGGTAACTTGCCCCGACCGGGAATCGAACCCGGGCCACCTGGTTTCGCGGCTAGACGCGCTAACCGTTACTTCACAGGTGTGTGGACAAAATATCTACTCGTCTCGTTGACCCATTTTCAGCTAGACAAGAGATTTCTTCTTCTACTGTCAAGCCCTTGTTCCTTAATGCGGCAGCAATTTTGGATCTTATAAGATGATGTCTAGAGTTCCTCAAGAGCAATTCCTGTTCACAGAATCCCAAGACGTGTGCTAAAGTTTCAATCTCCAGGCAGCCATGTCTGCATCGGTTGACTAAACAATTGATTCACGAGACTTAACCTAAAAATGTATTTTGTTTGACTACATGAAGTTATTAGTACTAACTCCGAAAGCTTACTTGACTATAGTCTTGAATTATAACTAGAGCTAGGATTTATATGTAGTATGAGTTAAGAATGACGCCGAGTATAGTTGAATCGATGTGATGCCGGTTAAGAAGGTTTTAAACCTGGTTGACAAGATTCGAAATGCAAGAAAAGTCACAAGGACTAGACAATGCAGCTTTTAAAACCCCCGCTGTTTTGTAAGTGGTGGTTAAGAGGATTAAAGACCATTAGCGCTAATGGAAATACTGAATGACAAGAATGGCAAGTATGAGTGGGGGGCATGGCTTGCATGTTTATAAACTATACCAACTAAAAATATTAGCAATTACTATATACGAATCCTAGCTCTAATTATAACTACTAAGCAACATATAAAATAACTATTATGTATTCATATTAATACTGATATTAATTAATTATTAGTATGTTCAAATTTCATTAGCTTCCAGTAACCGGCTCAGAAATCTAGTACAATTTTAATTTCATGGAACTCCAGTAGCGACAAATATTGTCGATACTTGTCTCAGCTGCCAACATACCAATTACAAAATCGCTACCATTTGTAGTATTTGTGAGTATCGAAATTCGAAACGAATTTGACAAAAGAAAATTCAACCTGCAAACTAGAAAATCACCACACAATTCACTAGCATATGTAGTAATGGGGGGAAAATGGTTAGGTTTCACCCTTAGGGTATGAAGTAAGCTGACCCGGACTATAGATGCGCATCACTTAGCCGAATTCAACGGTACCAAAAACTCAATTTCGACTATTTTCAGAGTTACGAGCATTTGCATCTTAAGCGACACTTTGCGTTTTTATAAACTTTTCTTACACTTATAGTTATCACGTGTAGGTGACAAATACATACCATTTCGAAACGCTGAAAGATTATTGGCAGAGAACTGGCGCCGATTTATTTTGATTGGAGCGGAAAAGGATAGACAGCGCAATATTATAACACAGCCTCAGCATGCCTTAATTAAACACAAAAGAAAAGTGATGCCGTCTGTACAATAAATGAACGCGGTGACTATAGCATTCTAGCATTCTTTCTATTAGGACTTGTAGAGCGGCCAATGATTTTAAAGAGACTATTACACTCTTACTACGTCATACTACTTTTGACCAATAAAACGGTACGAAAGGACGTATTTCAACCAATCATGGATGCTTATCGCACAATTTTATCGCGTCCCTAGCATTTGTTTAATTTTATCGCGTCCCTAGCATTTGTATCTTTGTTTGCCAACATTTGAAACTGCGCTGGTCTGGACGTCAAAAAATATATATATAAAATTACAAACCACTCCAGTCGATGCACAGCAAATATGACTCGCATTGGCATTCAAGAACAAGAATTAATAAAAATCACTGATCATACCTATGTATCTTCTGAAATCCGATTTACAAATAAATGAA
Organism: Periplaneta americana; assembly: GCF_040183065.1. Taxonomy (NCBI): domain Eukaryota; kingdom Metazoa; phylum Arthropoda; class Insecta; order Blattodea; family Blattidae; genus Periplaneta; species Periplaneta americana. The sequence continues at coordinate 64,099,635 of NC_091128.1, forward strand.
GAGCACCATTCGGAAATCCTGAATAAGTTGAATACACCATGTAGGCCTAAATCAACGAGTTCCACTTCTATTACGCACACGTCCAATATAACATCAATTGAACCGCCAACCACATTCAAATTTGAAAATTGTACATTCAATAATTATTCCTTTTAAAATTATTCATGTTTATTTTTTATGTCATCGTCGTTAATTAAAACTTTTCTAATACTTGTATATATTAGGTTATGTTATAGCTTCTGCTATATGATATTATGGATAGTCACGTATCAGAGATTGTTTAATATTAAGATTTATTGAAAATCATCTGTCAAGTGACGTTGATTACTGGGATTCGGATAATTGAAGTGGAATGCAACTGTAGTGGTTTTAATAAAAATTAAACTGAATCAACAAAGCCTTCTTGACTAGTAACATTGCCATCGTGTATAGATCGAGAACTTCTCGACGAGAAGGCATTGCTCACTACTGTCATCTAGCATGCATCTAGCGTAATATTTGTAATGTTGAGATGGTACAATAATACATTTGAAGACAGTTGTATTTTCGTAAGTCAATTAATATTTTATTGTATTGGAGCACTTCGTTACTTCTAATCTTTATATACTTTCTTCTAATCGTGTAATAGTCAATTAAATCCCACTCGAGTTTTGATTTTCTCTAGATAAATCAAAACGTCTAGTGAGATTACTGTTGATAAACTTAAGATGTCAGGTCGATGTTATTGACATGCAGAGTCAATCTGACTATGAATATAAATTCATTCTTGAGTACCGGATCATGCTTCTAAATTTGTACAGTTGCCACCTTTGAAAATTAAAAGCGCAGACAAGTGGCTCATACCATGCTGGATATTTTCACAAATTTGGGCGCTCCCAACATACTTTAAAGAGACAAAGACCGTGAAATCTACAACCACATTATTCAAGAAGTTTGTGCGATGTGGAGCGAATGAGAAACCGAGACATAATAAGTCGCAAAGATCTGTGATGCGCTCAAATCAGGATGTTGAAAACATGCTGACGACTTAGAAACAACCAAATTCCGCACTGGTCTGAGGGTCTGAGGTTTGTTCATGATGAACAAAGCACATCATGAGGACGTAAATTGTAGCGCATTTATTTATTGTGGCGTATGACATCTATGGGGTAATACTGCACCACCAAGGCGGATGGTAGTCGCTGATTATTACAGCAATTTCCAGCAACAATATCTTCCTCCAACTTTAAGGAGAAAGCGATGGCAACTTCTGGAAAGTACCCCTAATCATCCTTCATGACAATGCAAGGAGTCATACTGCTATAGGTTATCTCGTGAAATCAAATGCATGTTACACCACAGCTTACAGTAAGAACCTTATGGTGTGGATAAGGAAGCTAGCTAGCTGCAAGTAGAAGCGAAGCGAGAGAAGGAAGCTTCTCAGTCCACTTTCTACTTTCCTTCAGGCGAAGGTGGGTTTCATAACGAATAGCCGATCGTCTGCGTCGCTAGCGTTGGGAAGTATTGGAACATCCGTTATACTAATCTGATATGAGTCCATGCGATTATGATCTCTTCCCCAAACTGAAGAATCCACTTAGAGAGAAGCATTACAACACAAGAGATGCCATTATTCATGCTGTAGCGTGGCCACTTCGGGACATCAACAGATATGGACGCGCCGATGATGTCCGATGCCTTCTACGAATGTGGCAGAAGATGGTAAACATGGGAGGGGCAGGAATGTAAAGAGTGTTTCCTCTGACAATTACGCTTTTACTACGTCATACTACTTTTAACCAATAAAACCAATTTTATCCCTAGCATTTTGTTTCTTTGTTTGCCAACATTTCAAACTGCACTGGTCTGGACGTCAAAAAAAAAAAAAAAAAAAAAAAAAAAAAAAAAAAAAAAAAAAAAAAAAATTACAAACCACTCCAGTCGATGCACAGCAGTTTAAAATATGACTCGCATTAGCATTCAAGAACAAGAATTAATAAAGATCACTGGTCAGCTATGCTTCTTCCCTGAAACCCTATTTACAAATAAATGAAGAGCACCATTCGGAAAACCTGAATAAGTTGAGGAATACACTATGTACATCAACGAGTTCCACTTCTTTTACGCACATGTCCAATATAACATCAACTGAACTACCAATCACTAAAACATTCAAATTTGAAAATTGTACTTTCAATAACTGTTCCTTTTAAAATTATTCATGTTTATTTTTTATTTCATCACTGTTAATTAAAGCTTTTCTTGTTTAGCCTATTTCATCATCCCTAATTAAAATTTTTCTAACACTTCTTTATATTATTTAGGTTATGTTATAGCTTCTGCTATATGATATTAAGGATAGTCATGGTATCAGATATCGCTTAATATTAAGATTTATTGAAAATCATCTGTCAAGTGACGTTTATTACTGGGATCCGGATAATTGAAGTGGACTGTAACTGTTTTAATAAAAATGAAACTGAATCAACAAAGCCTTCTTGACTAGTAACCGTCCACAGAGTTCAATGAAGATTCCATAGTTGACACAACTGATAACAAGAAAAAAAACTAATCATAACACACTACTGCCATCTAGAGTAATATTTGTGATATTGAGATGGTACAATAATATATTGAAGACAGTTGTACTTTCGTAAGTCAATATTTTATTGTAGTATTGGAATACTTCGTTACTTCTAATCTTTATATACTTTCTTCTAATCGTGTAATAGTCAATTAAATCCTACTCGAGTTTTGATTTTCTCTAGATAAATCAAAACCTCTAGTGAGATTACTGTTGATAATAATGCTATTTCAAAATTATAGCACTGTTGCCAATATGTTTTACTCAACTCTCGTAGTAGTGTTCTTCTAAACGCGTCCCTATACCCGAATTATAGAACATAACTAGTGCACTTCGATTAAATTTCCATAATCAAAAATTCTGTGCCTCTTACCTGTCGCGTGCAGTAGGACTCGAAGGCGTGGAGCATGGGAGCGGCCTCTAGGAACAGCTTTCCGATGTTGACGGTGAGGAGATCCTCGTCCCCCTGCTCCAGGGCGATCTCCATGTTGTCACGCAGCTTCTCCGCCAGGGCACCGTTGTGCTCCAAGAGATCCTCCACGTTGAGGAAGATGGCGGAAAGCTGCTCCGGGCTCAGCAGACCTGCCACCAACATCGGTCTGTAGAACTCCTCCATGATAATCTGCAGATCGCGGCCATACTTGACCTCTGTCTCCACGATCTCCGCGATGATCTCCTTCCGTTCTGCTCTCTTCTTACCGCACTTCCGGCAAACCAGAGGCGCGAACATAACGCCGCTGTCGGTAACCTGATCAACAAAGTATCAACAGAACTTACCGACTCAACACCAACTATTGTTGCTGGCGAAACTCTTGTGACCTATCACTTTATTCAAGAACTCAGATAATGGCTTTTACGAGCTTGAATTGGAAAGTAATAATATTAATATAAAGTTAAAACTGGATTACTAAGGTCCCTGAGACAAATAACTTTATATAAAATATATCTTTATGCTCGACCATGCCGAAATGTAGTAATTATACACCTGGTAGAAGCTCTTTAATGGACCTCATTGAAGTACACCTATTCATTAAAGTTCAGGTGTTCCACCAATCAGAAAGCAACATTGTAGCAATATGAAAGCGCAAGTATCGATTATTCTCGGATATGCAATCGAAAGACAACTAGCGAAACGTCACGGAGGCTGGAAATCCAATACTGTCGCAGAAGGTTATGTTCTGTTACTATAATAATAATTAGCGTTAATTGTAAATAATATTCAAATGAATTCAATTTGTCATCTCGTTTTTCAATGTCTAATTCAATTTCAAGGTTATATCAAGATTAATGTTTATTTTACTCCCTAGATTATATCAAGGCCAATGTAGACATTCGTTTCTCGGAAAAAATCAATACTTTCGCGTCTGCGCACATCTCACAATTTACGAGATATTGCACAAGGTCAGTTCCGCTCGCCAGTCAGATAAGAATAACATGAATACTTATGAATAATTTCAAGTTAGAAATATGGTCGAGCATAAAAAGTCGTATGAAACTTGCCTATAATAGTAATTAAGACGCTCGTATGAAAATTATGAAAATCGCTTGCGCTCGTTTCATAAACATACTCGCGTCTTAATTACTACCATTATAGGCTCGTTGCATAATGTACTATTAACGCCACCCTATTAATTCTTGTTAAGGACACCAGATTTTGGTAGTGCACTACTGTAGCCTGCATTCGCTTGCTATGTAGTGATGAAATGAGTTACTAGCTGTCCGCTGACATTTACGAGTGATATGATATTCCAGCAATTTGCTGTTGTGTGTTGATAGTGAAAGGTACACCAAGAGGCAATATTTTATTTTGTGTGTTGAGCAAATAATAACTATATTAAACTATACATTTTCGTGATCCTTAAACATTTTTTTTATGCAGAGGAAGTAATTGCTATCTACAACATTTGAAAATATTAGAGAAACAGGCGTGTAATGTTATCAAGTACTCAGTAGCGCTTTAACGCCACGTGGCGTTAAAGGCCTACAATAAAATTTTAGGTTATGTTAGTACGGTACTCATTTGTTTAACGGTAGTCTTTAGTTTTTTAATAGTAGGCTACTTTCATTGCTTTTATATTCATATTGTGTGAGGTATGTACATGATTAGTGTGGAAGTGTCAGGAAAAACACTAACATTTCAACTTACAAATGTCTAGAACGTGCACAGTGATTATATTGATTCAATTGCTTATGAGACTCTTAATTTTTTTGTTTACTTGTGGGAAAACATTCATATTTAACTAAGATTAATGTTTTTGTATTTCTAACTTTCTACTCTTTCTCTTGTATCTTTTTTTTTTTAAAGTAAGGAGTTACCGGAAAACAAATTTTTCTAACCCAGCTTCAGATCAAGAATATTTCATTAGTATTGAGTGATTTGTACCTTTTATTAACGTAAACTCAAATTTAGTCATTTAGTTCAATTTGTGTTGCTTAGGAAAAATAATTGATCAATAATTATAAGTGTATAGGCTACTAGAAAATAGGTAGCGTTAATTGGGAAATCTGTTCCTAATAACGCCAGTGCACAAAGTTTTCCTATTTGAGTTGTAATTCTTGTCCAGTATATAATATCACCATTTTCATTGTGCGATTTTATAAATATAAGATTAAAGATTCTATGTTATATTTTTTTTGTTTATACATAATTTATTTTCCAGAGCAACAGTGATCTAAGTGTTAATTATTTTTATTTTAGTAGGTTATTTTACGACGCTTTATCAACATCTAAGGTTATTTAGCGTCTGAATGAGATGAAGGTGATAATGCCGGTGAAATGAGTCCGGGGTCCAACACCGAAAGTTACCCAGCATTTGCTCATATAGGGTTGAGGGAAAACCCCGGAAAAAACTTCAACCAGGTAACTTGCCCCGACCGGGAATCGAACCCGGGCCACCTGGCTTCGCGGCCAGACGCTCTGACCCTAAGTGTTAAGGTGGCGTTATTTGGTACGTGTACCTCACAATGAAATGTCTAAAATGATCACTTTTATTAAAAAGCAAGAAAGAAGTATATTTCTTCGACATTCATTAGTTCAAGTACTCCATCAAGTTCTAGTAAAGAAACAAGTGAATATTTTTTCGACGTGTGCCGGTTTCATGCTGATAGCATGCACGATCGCAACGACAAAGGCCCAAAGGTAATGACTACCGTTATGTTTCCTGAATCAACGTTTCATGTCTAGATAAAATTAACAGGCATAATGTCACCAGGGGTATTGTAAGTACAAGTCTGCAGTACACATTTTTCTACTACCAATAAACAAAACACTTTGGAGTGAAAAAGCTAGTACCGATAGCTACTTAAAATTTCATAAATAGAAATTGTTGTCTTCAGCATTCCGTAATAGAAATCAATCATATCCTTTCAACAACTAGAGGATGTAGAAATCCTCTGCAGTGTTCTGCAACTTCTCTTCGTTACACAAAGCAATGTATGTTCTTCTCTTCAGTAAAAGTCCAGAAATTAACTCAAAAGGAAAGTGCAGAACCACAAACTACACCCACAGAAGAAATGAAAAGGAAGACACGTACGAAGACAATACATGAAGGACGTCAGTGGTCCGAAATTACCCAAAAGGAAAACGTAAATCAGAAAGATGTGTCTTTGTTTAATTCTAAATTGAACTACATGAGAGGAATTTATAATGAAAAGGAAAAGAAAATCCTGAAGGAAGGGAAAAAATGTTAAATAAGTATAAAATCATGAAACAACTGAAAGTAATTATGGAATAACGGACTCATCGAAGATTTTTAAACTCAAAGATTTATAGGCATCGCGTAATGATCGTAATGGAGTTTTCAGCAGCAAGAAAGAAGCCCACTAACGAATATATTAAAATGCATAAAATGTATTAACTCTTCCATAAAACATTCGTTTAGCTGCAGTAGTTGCAAATACATTTTATAATTTAAAATTTATTTCACACAAATATCAGATTCATATTCCAGTTCTATTGGTCATTGAACTGCGTGTCACAGATAGAATTACATTAGTCTTTCTGAATAACTGCGACTTCAATTTGTTTCTGATTAAATGCATGTTGTTAACTTCAAAGTAGTGATTTTTGTTATTCATTGTAATTTGATACTGATGACAGTAGTTTCCATCAACGATAATAGTAATGGTATTCATTTATTAACATCATAATGCTAAATTTAGTCGTATATTTTCAGTCTATTTATGGAGAAATACAATTCCATCTGATTGAGGTTCTGGCTGAAATATAGGCTACATCTATTATCAGACAGTACATCTCACTTGACGATATGTGTCAGAGGAAGAACAATTTTATTGTCTGTATGCATCTAAAGTCTGACTAGTGTAATATGTAGTTAATCGGCTATGTATACAATGGAAGGGGAAAGAAACTGGCCATCCTAACCCATTATCTCCTGGCTTAGTTGCCTCATAAGTGGTGTCTTCTTGCTATCACTTGTGAGGTTCAGACCTGTCTTCCGACAGTTGACTAAACAATAACAAACAATACAAATATACATATACAGTATCAGTCTTACTAATAAAAACTCTATATACAGACGTTTAACTGTCTTATACTTATGCAAAGAGTAGCTCGTTTAACTGTTAACACAGCTACGTCATAGTTTCGTCATTACTTCGTTACGAAAGGTAATAGTATATCTGAGGTTCTCTATTGCATCCGATAGAGCGCTCTAGTGTGCTGTGTTAAAGTAGGCCTATCGATAGTACAACTGGCTCTGATCGATTACCACACTATATTTTGGTCAAAGAGTACAAGCTAAAGCAATATTATTCTACTTATTCTGTGTTCTTTGGTGTGTTCTTCTATGGTTACAAGGCATCCATCATCATAAAATGACAGTCGATACGAACAGCTGTTAGTGGGGCGGCCATTTTTTCTCTATATACAACGCTTAAACAAGGGGTTTCATGTATATAACTACTGCAAAGCAATTCCCATTGTATAGTTACAGACTGTACATCCATCGCTTATGCATGGTTTATTAGTAACGTTTTCTGTCTCAACGCTGCATAAGTCTCGTATAAAAATTATACACGGTTTATTAGTAAGACCGTATATGTGTACTAAAGTAGAATAATTGGCCATCATAAGCAGAACACATCCATTACTAGTCGATGATCTAGCATAGTAGGCTGAACGCGGGTAAAATCTACGATGAGTAATGTTTCGATGAGGACTGGCGGGGGCATAGTTGCGCCCCACGGTCAGGTAAGATGCAGTAGATAAAAAAGGGTCCCTATTTTGTGGGCATAGTTGCGCCCCGTTCCCATCAGGTAGAGAAAAGGGGCATGGCATAGTTGCGCCCCGAAGAAATAAATAGAGAAAATGACACTATGGAAATTCGAGCCTCGTAATCAACCAACCTTACTGATTTCTTATTCGATTTAATATTTACTAAAATGAACACCATGAAGTTGGCAGTACTTTATTAACTGTTTTTCTACTGTTCATGCCGTGATTATCGATAGCCTACCGTAAAAATGAACACCATGAAGTTGGCAGTACTTTATTAACTGTTTTTCTACTGTTCATACAGTGATTATCGATAGCCTACCGTAAAAATGAACACCATGAAGTTGGCACTACTTTACTAATTGACATATTCAAATGAGTGAGCCGTTGGAATATGGGGCCTTAGCAGTCTTGACATTTTATTAGTGATTTTCACACCGTCTGTGACGTATATTGAGGTTAATTTAAAATGAATGTTAAGTTTAGTGAAAATGGTAAAGAGTTGACAATTCACAATGGTTCCAAGTTTCAGTTTTCGAAACCTTGTACCGTAGGGTTAAGATATCGGTGTGCAAATAAAAAATGCAGTTCATTTATTGTGTGTGATCGATAAAAAAATGTATTATTTTAAACAGCAAGATTGATCATATGCTAGGCCTACCTGATTTCAATGCAGCTACCATTATAATATTTTAAGTAATTTATTTATTTTGTGTACTATGTCCATCGGAGCGCAACTATGCCATGTCCATTCTACTATCTGACTTCTTCGGGGCGCAACTATGCCATGTCCATTCTACTACCTGATTTCTTCGGGGCGCAACTATGCCATGCCTAGGCCTCCCGATTGACCGCGGGGCACAACTATGCCATACCGGGATTAGGACGCCATGTTTTTCATCGCTTTTGAAATTCCCTTTGTAACCATGAAATGTGACTTGATTACATTCGGTTGATGGCGGAATTTTGAAAAGTTAGTGTCGTATGTAAAGGTAATTAGAAACCGAAAAATGTGACAAACCTTGAAACGGCGAATAAAATAACTAATTAGCAATGTGTATTTACCAATTATTTCCTTGGTTTATAGAACTGTTTTCTTTTTACTAGGATTTTTCTACAATATAGTAATTACCTTCCCCAAAGAAATTTTGCTCCTTCAGAAATTGCTGTTCTCACCATCTTCTATAGTAAGATCTCTTCTAGTCATACTCCTTCTGACGTCATCCATCCATTGTTCTTTTGGTTTTCCTCTTTTTCTCCTTCCCTCCCCAGTCCACTCCAGCATCATTTTCGGTATTCTTCCATTTTTTATCCTCTTCACGTGTCCAATAATCTTCTATCTTCAATTACTTCAACAACGTTCTTTTTTCTTCGCACCAATGACTTATTAATGAGGACTTTTTTTATTAAAAATGTCCGTACTCCAAACATCTGAGTTCAACATGCCAATTAGTTCCCATTCTTCACTTTTTTTTCAATTTCAGGTACACTCTTCCCATTAGCTTCTAAAATTGGCCCCAAATATTTAGATTTATTTACATTTTAATTTATTCTGTTTTAATCTCTAGCTTTTCTTCATCTTCCATCTTCAAGATTAGATATTCGATTTTCTTATAATTTAAATTTGGCCCCAATATTTATACAATTTTACTAGTTTCCTCATGCATCTTCAATGTCCTGAATAATTATGACTTGGTCATTTGCAAATTTTAGTTGATGTAAAAATATTCTTGGATCCGGAATCAATTCCTAACACAAGCATCAATATCTTTTTTATTAATTTTTTTAAGTAATGGTGACATAGCCTACAATATCCTTTTAACAATTTCTTTGTCGTATCAGATTCTCTGGATAAACGATTTCCGATTTTAATTTGATGTTTTTTCTTGAATATATTGATCTCAGAAGTCCTATTGTATCTTCATTCATCGATGCTTCTGTTAAGGCTGGCCATAATAATTTCTTGGAAAAGCTAGGTAAATAATAACCAATCCTTCGATTCTCCCTTGTATTCTTTCAGAACTAGTCTCAATGTAAAAATAAAAGCCAGTGCTTCGACTTTTCTTTTAATTTTTCCAGAAATAGTCTTAAGGTAAAAATATGAGCTGTAAAAGATTTTCCAGCTATAAAGCCATTTTTTTCTCTGTATTACGGTGTCCATCTTCTAAACGCTGTTATCATTATGGTAAAAGTTTTCATTATGGGATTCATTACAAAAAAATTCCTCGATAATTCTGGCGAAATTTTTATCTCTTTTTATATATTGAACTGATATGTCCTAATTTAATCTCTTTCTGCATTTCTTGTCCTTGTAAGATCTGATAATTGAAAGCTTGTCAGGAATTTTATTAATTTAGTTCCTCCGTACTTTAACATTTCAAAATGAATGGACCAGTTGCTTTGTCATTCACAGCCTCTTCAACAGTTCGCATCTTATGTCATTGTAAGTAAGTCGTCATCTTCTTTAAACTCTGGTCTTTCATCATTTAATAGACTCTTATAATATTCTTCCCATTGATTGAGAGGTAAGTTATCTGTTAAATATATGTTTGCTTTCTGCATTCTTTTCAATTCCCTGAGAACTGATTGTTTAAAACCATATTAACAATTGAGGGGCTTAGAACAAAAAGCAGGTAAGTGACAGAAACCTAGTTTTGAGGAAAATGCAGTTAAAGTTCTACATGCAATGGAATATTATACACTATCTTGGTGAAATGATGCCCATATAGCAGCACTGCACAGTGTGATCATTTCCCTGATTTTATCCCAAAGAAACATCCTTTTGGGCTATCACAACACGCACTTACCTCATTTTTTTTTTAATAATGTCACTTACCTGCTTTTTGTTCTAAGCCCCTCAATTTACTTACGCACATACATTTCCCCATTGTCAATTTTTGCTCTTCTCACTTCCTTTAAGACTATATTCTTTCGATCAATATGTCTTTTCCCACCATCTTCTGGTTTTGTACTTAACCATCTTTGATAGGCTACTCTTTCCGCTTATCCTCCATTTTCTCAAAAACATCTATACTAATTCAATTATTTAATTTCTGTTTATCTTAACCAGTTCCTAAAACTTCATATGATAGCTTTTTAACTATTTTAATTATGTACTCATATAATTTTTGTGTATTCCCTTCAATATTAGTACCAATTGAAGGGTTCAGAGTCAAAGTGGGCCAAGCGCCATTTATTAAAAACGGAGAAAGCAAGGGTTAAAGTTAAGTGAATACCATAGTTTAATGAAGACTGACATATCATTTAGTTTTAATGTGTATACTTTATATTACTTGCTATATGTTTCTATTGAATTATGGTAATAACTTCATTTTAAACCTTGTTTTCTACGGTTTTAGTAAATGACGCTTGGCCCACTATGGTTCTGAACCCTTCAATTACTGTTTCCTAATAATATATTTTAACCTCAAAACTGGTGCCAAATTCATACCTTCAATATATTCAAAAGTGCGTCCAGAAAAACTAATCGAAATTGCTCATCGTCATGTGACCAATGACCTATTGATTACTCACCGATGTTTTCTGCCTAATGCGTCCAATGTTGCAAACAAAGAAGATACTCTCTTTATGTTACTTGTTATTATGCATTTTTATATCTTAACACAATTAAGTTTACATCGCTTCCAGCTAGGACATGCTAGTCTTTAATGGTAACCTTTAAATATTTCCTAGAAATGCAAGTTAATACAGGAAGAGTGAATTGGCAACGCAGCAGACATTCAGCCAGCATAGCAATCAGTTGTTTTGTAAGCAAAACCACATTCATTAAAAGCTGGGGGCCCTATTGTGCGACACGCAAGCTCGACTAACAGCGTTCCTTTGGGACATGTAACACAAATGATTCAAAATTACACTCCGCATATAAGCGCTGTCACGCACCTGTGTCTCGACGGGCTGGTCGCAGTCCTCGCAGAGATGCTGCTGGTCCTCACGGATGCTGCCGGCCGGTCCGCAATGTTGCCATCTGCTGCGGCTGGATTTGCTCGTTTCAGAACCCACTCCGGAGTCATTTCTCTCTATTTCTGCTGAGCTTTTTCGCACCTGAAAGCGTGATTAATTGCTATGAATTTCATTTTAGAAATGAGACTACTTAATGCCAAGACTTCTTGCAGTGTACATTCTGTTAAACCTCCTCCCTCAAAAAAGAAGAAGAAGAATTAGATAAAACATAACAAAAATTATTCCTAATGTAACATTTAGGAAGATGTGGCTCGGCTATGTCATCGTCATCAGAAACACGGCCGACTTGATGCTCGCTTCGCAAAGCGAAGGGAACATCAAGTCGGCTGTGTCAGAAAGTACTAAGTACAGGGAGATGCCACGTATGCTTTGACAGTAACAGAGGGTGGAAGAGCTGTGTGACAATAATCTGAAAGGTGGAGCGAGATCAATTCCAAGAAAGCTTGTAATATTAAAGACGAAACAGGACTTAGAAGTCTAAACCGTGTTATGATGATGATGATGGTTTGTTTCACCCTGGGACATAGAGGGTTCATTAGAAGTATCTTGTATATTCTGATTTCTTAAATTCTTGCAATTGCTTATAAATATATGAATATATAAATGTAGTAATCTTATATGAAAATAATAAAAACTATTGTACATTTCATATTGAATATATTCTTACAATTCTGTAATGCTATGCTTGTCGGCGACAAATTTAAGGTAATTGTTTGTTATAGCCTATTTCCAGTTGAGTCACTCAGTAGCACCTCCTCAGAGTCACCTCCTCATACTCATCCTCTTTCACAATAGCCCTGCCAAGACTCTGGAATTCGTTACCTGCTAGCATCAGGGACTGTCGAAATAAAATTCAATTCAAACGCAAACTTACTAGGCACTTGGTCAGTAATTGAGACTCGTTCAAACATGGTTTCTTGTAAATAGTTCTCTTAATCTATCACAAAATATTTCAATATCCGGTAATTTCATCACTATAGAATTTTGTTATTCTAGGTTTAATTTGTAATTTAATAAATACAAAAATATTCTTTGTTCTTAACTTCTATGATAAAATGTCTAGTTTTCATTAATCAGGTATTCTTGTCGTACTATAATTTTTATTGCAATTGTAATTGTAAATTTAATATTAATTGTAATCTTATTGTTCATGTTATAGTTGTAATCCCCTGGTAGATGGGCAGAGAAGGCCTGACGGCCTTATCTCTACCAGGTTAAATAAATAAATACTAATACTAATACTAATACTAGCATGAATTTTGTTTTGGTCTTTCGTAAGGGTCAGATTTGTATAATAAAGGCATTCTACTCTTCATTTCTAACATACTGACCTTCCGACATGCTTTTAAAAAGATTACCACATTTCTTATCTCATACATTCGACTTGTTATTGAGTAGGCTTACAGTACCGGAAAAGACGAACAATATCAGCACCAACATGATATCTAACAATCATCACACGTAGAACTGTGCACTTTTTGGAACGTCATCGGAAATGTCTCAATTGGCAAAACAACATATTCCCTGCAGTAACAATCATACTGTATCTGTAGGCTACGTTACTGCACGTGACAATGTTTTGGTCGGCGGGAAAAGGCACGTAAGTAAAAAATAATAATAATAATAATAATAATAATAATAATAATAATAATAATAATAATAATTTTTCAATAGATACTTCTTTTTTTTTAAATTACTCTTTACTGAATACAAGTATAATAATGAAATTCATGTATGTTGGTCAAAGTAAGACCCTTTTCAATTTAACATACAAGAAACTTCATTAATTTAAAAAATTAGAAAAAATCCTTGACTTATGTGATTAGGTAGTACAACAGAAAAATCAACTTTTTTTACTTATGTGGCTTTTCCGGCCGACCAAAGAATTATTCTGAGAATTCTTTCTCTGGAGACAACGGGCGTTAACGTCTGTTTCAAAGGCGAAATAACAGTGACTTTTTACTTTTGCATATTCACTAACCAATGAAAGATGCATTTTATATAAGTCTAAGGGAGATAAAAATAGAATTTTTCATGTATATTAATTTCTGTTTTACACTTCCAGTCTATGTTTGTGTGCACGCTTTACAGACCAACGTTTGATTTATTTCACTGTTTATAGTTTTCCAACGTTGCACTTGTTAACATTGCCAGTTTTTTTTTTTTGTGGAAAATGAAAACAAAGACAAAGATTCAGTCGAAGAAATTTTTCATACGAGTATACCCTATTACATTAAAAATCACGGAGAATAGAAATATATTCGTATATTTACACAATCAGTTAATGAATTTTCTTTAAATTGAATAAAATTTAGAAGCGCTTGTCGAATAGTGGAAATAGTTATGTAGGTAGAGATGATTAGAAAATAGCAAAATTCCATTTAATGTGTAATCCATATCAGGTTAGGATTACTATTTCTACCTGAAAGAGAAATATCACAAGAATAGGGATCCTAAGCTTTATTTTCTTTCGAAATAAACTCAGTCCAAATCGCCGTTGGTTTTACTTTGTCTCCTATATTCTTCGGCTGCCTATATTGGCATCTTTAACCTGAACATTTTCAATTTCAGTAAAAGTAAATAGTACAATTAGGTATAACAACCACGTGTATTTAACGAAAAAAAAAAACTAATAACCAATCAATTTCTTCTCAATTAGACTATATGTACGAAAAGGATGTTCGTAGCAAAAGAAATACTAACATTTGTTCATTATAAAATGTTTAAAGACAAAGATTAATGGACCTATACATTGTAATTCTTTCACTGTTATACAAATCTATAATATATAAGTTACATTAAGCAAGTTAACAGAAAACTACAATTCCAAGTCACACAGAGATTGTGTGCACTCGATGTGAGTCTCTGGCGTTTCGTCAGCCCACGCGAGTTATGTGAAAGGAAAAAGTTGAGACGGTGTCGGGTGGAGTTCCTGGGTAGCCCAGTTGGTAGAGCGCTGCTACGTTCAACCAGAGGTCCCGGGATCTATACCCGGCCTCGGAACATTTTTTCCCTTGAAATTATTCAAATCTGCTTTACCGGGAGCTTTATCTGAAAAACTGGATTTGCATAACCTTCAAGAAACTTCCTTTCCGGATGAAAATGCGCTCCGAACATGGCTTGACGAATTCTTTAACTCAAAACTACGCGCTTTCTAGAGGCGTGAAATCGAAAAACTACTGTAGCGTTGGCAGACTGTTGTAAATAGTGAAGGAGAATATATTGTTGATGATTAAATTCTCTGTTGTGTGTATCTGACGTGTTTAATAAACCTATGAAAAAAAACGCTACGAACTTTTGCAACAACTTAATATTATTCAGAGTGAAAGTACAGTACTTGGGTCTCCTGTGTTCTTTCTCACCGTAAAGCTCTCTAAAACAGAAAAAAGGTGACTTATTGGAAACTACTGCTCCGTAACGACCAGGTAATTCCTACACTTTATATAATATGTGGAATTTTATATCAGCTATTAAACTCGAGGTAAATTAACACTAGTCTAATGAAGTCCAACGCATTCATAATGCCATTACATAAAATCACGTTTCTTGCAGGGACTTGCAGACTTCAAAACGACTTCATAAACATATTATCTGAATTTCATTGCAAAAGTTCATCAAATTATTTTATCTTGCATTACTTTCCTTTACATTTTACTCGTAGTTTTATTATGAAAAACTGCACTCTAAACAATAGGCCGCCGGTAAACTTAAAGAATGCAGAGATCTTTCTAGCGCTGTAAGTAGACCCCTTTGTTTTTAAATTAACACTGTTACTTTCAGTGCGAGCTGAGTACCTCGTTGTAGAGAACGATGATACGGAAATGAACGCTAATTATCTTCATTTATATGCTTGCGTAAAAGTCGTGAAAACTAATTAAAATGCTGGTATTTTGTCCGGGAGAACCCCGCGAGGCGTTATGTGAAAGGATGCCATTACTTTCTCAGTTCTTCAGCTTGAGTCGCTCTGAATGCTCTATATTTTCGAAGTTGTAATTTCATAGCTGCAGTTCAAGGAAATGTTCATTCAACAGTAAATATTCCGCTGCTTTACAAGCATTCCTACATACAATTGAAACCACTGTATAATCGCAAAGATTACCTCGTTGGTTTTTTTTCCGAGATTTTTCCCAACTATAAGACAAATGTCAAGTAATTTCATGGCGAATCCTCGACCTCATCTGGCCGTGAGACAAGGGTGTCTATTTTACATAATAATAACAATAATAATAATAATAATAATCATCATCATCATCATCCGTGGCGCTACAGCCCGTTGAGGGCCTAGACCGACCAGCCGGCTGCTGGCCTCACGCCCACATGCCGAAGCAGAGGTGGACGATCATCCAACCAGAATGGAGGTATCGTGTGGTTAGCACGATGATCCCCCAGCCGTTATAGCTGGCATTCGCAACCGGATTTCGCTACTTATCGCAGCTCCCCAAGTGCATCACGATGCTGGGTGGGCAGTGGTCCCATACGCTGGCCGAAATTTCATGAGAAAATTTCTTCCCCCATGAGGACTCGAACCAGCGCGCATTCCGTAACGCGAGTCCTAGACAGGATGCCTTAAACCACGACGCCACGGCGCGGGACATATTTTACATAAACCTATATTAATAGGAAATAGCGTGGAAAATTGTCAAGCTAATATACAGAATTAACTTGATGTGAGGTAATAGTAATATTTATATAGCTCTGCTTTAAACTGCAGATATTTTTCAGCATCAAGCCACAGGCGAGTCTTCGATACCTGCTTGGGCAAATTACATGGTTGGTTTTATCCGAAATTTTTCCCAACTGTAAAGCGAATTTCAGGTGATTATAAATGGCTTCATCTTGCCAAGTATCATATCGCTATCATCATTTCATCGATGCTAATAGTTGATACAACACTGTCAAAAAAAACCGGTCGAAAAGTTACTCAGCGTCGAAATTGAGCGTTGGGGAGAAATTATCTGATGCCCTCAATAGAGGGTCGTTTTCATGTCGTAAACCTACGACATAAGGATCAACCCCACTCCCATCTCAGATAGAAGCAATAACAGGGATTTTTTCGTCATTTAAAATATATCCTCTCTCCCTTCTTCAACCCTAGGACCATGGAGCCAACGGCTAGCATCGTAACCACAGTGAACGATCCACAACTAACATGGAATGATCAGTTTTAACGGGGACGATGCGGGAAGAGCGGCTAGTGCTATGATACAGCACAGAAACAACCAGCTGGTATCAAATTGTATACAAATTTGTTGTTCCTGCTTTAATATGGAATAATTTTCCACCGACAGTTTGTCGGATGTGTGGTTAGGGCGCTGTGCGTAGGGGATCTGTGGCTTGCAAGTCATTCCATATGGAGGGTTAGCGACAGAGTGCTGCATTGGAGTTAAATCGCTCGCTTGAACTCGGTCGAGTGTCGCACCCTCGAGTGAAATAAGATCGGTCGTGATACGCTCGTAATAAATAGAAGCACAGTACAAGGTCATCTCATCGACATGTCTTATGTTGTATGGAAGGCGACAGATAAGATACACTTATGTTTTGCTCACACGGTAAAAATAAGGCTTTATTTTCAGTGTTTATGACAAACGTCTAATGGAACGTACCAAAACAGTAACATGAAGTTATAAATAAAATCGTATGAAAAACTTCGATATACAGTTATTGTTCCTAATTAATAATTATTCAATATTTGCTTTACCACATTCTCGTGATTGTGTTCTCCGTTTATAATAATTACATTTACATCCAATAACATCTATCAGATGTGGTAAAAACAAAATCATTCCTGTGTGTGGGGGGGGGGGAATTACCTACAACATTTATATTACATTTTAAAGCAAGTTTTGTAGTTGTACTATGGAGACGTTAGTTAAACACTGCAAAGTTTTGAAATGATAAACATCTATGATGTTACTACACAGTTCATCACTGTAACAAGAACGAATGTCTAACGCTCGGCTTATACCGTTCGAGGATTTATTGCTCGTGACAATTTTACCCATCATGCATGTGCGCTACCTATCGGATTATGCTATGAACTACTTGGGGCTCGAGCGAAAACGTCCGATGCAGACCTCTGATTAGAGCAATAGATTTCAATACGTCGCAGTGCTGGGCTATCCGTGCCCCCCCCCCTCAGTTAAATTCCATTCCATTCCATTCCATTCCATTGTCGGATGTAAGAGTAAATAAGCCATACAGGTCTAATTCAGATTTATCGATATGCATTACATGTGAGTTTGATGGACCATAGCAAAGGCTTGAGTTATCACTCTAATTATAGCTTTAGGCCTGTAAATTAGTTTATAGCCGTTACATTGAACGTTAATGCACATTCACATTTGCATTACTAGTTTCGCTATCAACTGTGTTGTGGGAACTTTAACACGGCGTTTAAAAGTCGCTGTTAAAAGTTTCCGACGGAAAGAAATTCAGAAAGAAATAGACCAGAAATAAAAAAGAGTAGCTTGCCTCCAGGCATGGTGAAAACTGACCTAACAACTAACTCGAGTGGAAGGGCGGCCACACCACAAGACCGACTGACATGACAAGCGCGTATTCTGTCGTGCGTGCAGCTATACGTTGGTTCTCGTATATTTTACAGGAATTAAACTCACAAAGAAAATACGTACAGCATATGGCAAACCTGTAGTTTGCATTAAAACTTACCTAAAACATAAAGTTTCTATTTAAATTTGTTCACACTCTAAATATTCTGCGTAACTGCCTTTTACTCAAGTTGGTGACCAGATGAGCCTTGCAGAACACATGACGGCAAGTCTTAAAATGCGTGTTAAATAGAAGAATAATATGAATAACTCTTTTATGTTCAAACTAAAATATGTTTAAAAACCAATACAATAGCAGATTTAACATGTGCTTTGATAAATAAAAAACAAGTTATCATTAACAAACACTTACAAAGCAGAAATGACATGACAGACGTTTTCGAAGTACGCCTACTGAAAGAAACAATATGAAAACATGCTCAAGTGTCTAATTTAAATGAAGCAATTTCAATAAAGATATACATTATTTTTTACAGTTCATTCACTTAAATTTTACGGAATATCTTAATGAAACTGCTTTTGATGTAATGCCGATTATGGGTCGAACTCCAGACCTCTCATATTCAAATATTAATTGAAAAATAGTTTGGACATCCATTATGGATTTAGTATAGAACCGGGTCTTCATGAATTTCATCGTCTATCTACAACCAAGCATTCATCAGCAGTCTCCAACGGGTCTGAATGAAAGACAGGAGTTGAGATGATGTTTCAAAATAATTGACAATACAAAGTATGTATCCGATAACATCAATCAGTCTTGCCTTCTTGTAAAGTATTTAACAGTCGCTGTCATTATAGGTACACTAACCTCATGTTACTAGACGGTAAGAGTTTTTTAATATATAACTTGCCACAGACACACGTGAAATGAAATACACAATATAAGAGTGACATTAGTAACGTTCCGCCATTACAATTTGCCAGTATCCTATGCTTACGTAACAGAAATACTTTTTTTCGTCGTTCAAATCCGTCTTGCAATAAAAGACTATACCTGCAGTTGAGAACATGTCACTTCAGAAACATCCTGGCCATGTCATTCCCTCTGATTTTACTCATCATTTCAGATATATCTGACCAAGTTATTCCCTGTGACTTTGCTCATTATTTCAAATGTATCTGACCAAATCATTCCCTGTGATTTTGCTCATCACTTCAGATGTATCTGACGAAGTCATTCCCTGTGATTGCTGCTCATCATTTCAGACGTATCTGACCAAGTCATTCCTTGTGACTTTGATCATTATTCCAAATGTATCTGACCAAGTCATTCCCTGTGATTTTACTCATCATTTCAGATGTATCTGACCAAGTCATTCCCTGTGACTTTGATCATTATTCCAAATGTATCTGACCAAGTCATTCCCTGTGATTTTGCTCATAATTTCAGATGTATCAGACCAAGTCATTCCCTGCGACTTTGCCCATTATTTCAAATGTATCTGACCAATTCATTCCCTGTGATTTTGTTCATCATTACAGATGTATCTGACCATTTCATTCCCTGTGATTTTGCTCATCATTCCAGATGTATCTGACCAAGTCATTCTCTGTGATTGCTGCTCATCATTTCAGATGTATCTGACCAAGTCATTCCCTGTGACTTTGATCATTATTTCAAATGTATCTGACCAAGTCATTCCCTGTGATTTTGCTCATCATTTCAGATGTATTAGACCAAATCATTCCCTGTGACTCCCCATTATTTCAAATGTATCTGACCAAGTCATTCCCTGTGATTTCGCTCATCATTTCAGATGTATCTCACCAAGCTAGTCCCTGTGATCGCTACTCATCATTTCAGATGTATCTGACCAAATCATTCCCTGTGACTTTGCTCATCATTACAGATATATCTGACAGTCATTTCCTGTGATTTTGCTCATAATTTCAGATGTACCTGACCAAGTTATACCTTGTGATTTTGCTCATCATTTCAGATGTATCTGACCAAGTTATGTCCTGTGATTTTGCTCATCATTTCAGATGTATGTGACCAAGTAATTCCCTGTGATTGCTGCTCAGATGTATCTAACCAAGCCATTGCCTGTGATTTTGCTTATCATTTTAGATGTATCTGACCAAGTCATTCCCTGTGATTGATTTTGATAAATATACTCCATGCTGCCACATACTTTCCATTGGTTGATAGTTATTTGTCACAAAGTTGACACATATATCTCTGCATGTAAGCCACGTTGCTTTTCAGGTTTCTGCGAGTTTTTCTTTGAGAACAGTAGCTGTGAATTTATCGAGGTCCTTCTAAATCTACAAAATGCTAATTAACAGGACAGAAAAAGGAGTAACAGAATATGATTACGATGTTTTAACATTGTGCCTATGTTTTCTGATATCTTGGAAACCGGTAGAAAATCGTCATGCGTAACAAGAATTATGACTACAGTCCTGCGTTTGGTTACTTCGAGTACAAGTTAGGTGTACATGGGTCATCTGTTGGTTACGCTTGGAACGGAAAGCTCTGGCTCGTCTCCCCGCTCCGTTTCGAGTGTTTCCATCTGCTTGCATATTCGTATAGACATTGAACAATGAGAATAGTACTCACGTATAAAATATATTGTCACGTGAATTTAATAACAAACTAAATATTTATTTAAAGCTACCTTAAGGGCAACAGAAGATTATTCTCAGAATAAGTAACACGCATCTAAATCCTAGATAGGCCTACTCCAAGCTTATAGCTTTGTTTCATTTCGGCATGTTCGCTGAACAGCAGACCTGAAGTGTGTACGCCGCGCTATATTCCATACATACTTATACTGTTGCGGATTGCTCGGAGCTTCTAGGTAACCAAACGCAGAACTCTAGTTATGACTGATGAGAAACACGAATTAAATATTATGTACTCGTATGTTAATATTGTTTATAAAAGTCAAGTACATGAGCTAAACAGAAATAACAATCAGAAATTAGGAACTTCGGCTATCTGCATAGTATTGTAATAAAAATTGAACTGGTAACATGTCGTTAGCTATCCTTGACAAATATCGTGAACGTATGCTAACTCGTGCTCGTATAAGAGACTGCAAACTTTTCATTCTATGCGCGAAGTTTGTAACCAAAATAAAAATGCAAAATGTTGGGAACTATAAGAAAGAAACGAAATTGAACTGAGTTAAATTAAACATTTAAAAGTAGTTAGGTATTTGTTAAGTTTGAGTAAAAGTGAAGAGACATCAAATGGTCAGAGTGTAGTACCAATTTTTCAGATTTCGTAACTTGCATGTGAGAAATAATAATAATAATAATAATAATAATAATAATTATTATTATTATTATTTATTTATTTATTTAATCTGGCAGAGCTAAGGCCAGTAGGCCTTCTCTTTGCTACCCAGATCAAATTTTAATTGAATGCAATATTGGTTACACAATATTTAGATCGTAAAACAATATGAAAGTGAATAATGAAAGTTAGATAGGTAATGTTAGTGAGATAATAATAATAATAATAATAATAATAATAATAATAATGAGATAATTTAAATATTTATTCTGTGATATATATATATATATATATATATATAAAACCGTTAAACATTGAAAAACTTGTCACAGTTAATGAATAATTAATATTTCAGGAGAAAAATTCTCCCCGCCGCCGGGGATCGAACCCGGGTTCTTGGTTCTACGTACCAAGCGCTCTGACCACTGAGCTACGCCGAATTCAATCCACAGCACCGGATCGAACCATCCTCCTCCTTCAATGTTTCCATTTATGGCCTGACTCCAAGTTAGGCATATAATATGATGACGTAGCCTATATGTCCAATGCCAACTGCTATTATTTTAGGAGCGCACTCAGCTGAGTGACTTATTTGGCCGGGATTCCGCAGTTAAGTGCACAGAAATCTGTACAGATATATGCACTGCTAGCTATGAGAATGTAGACTTATTAATTTGTCATAGTTAGCAGTGCAATGTCTGTATAGATTTCTGTGCATCCAGGCCAAATAAGTCACTCAGTTGAGTGTTCTCCTAAAATAATGGCAGTTGGCATTGGAGATATACGTCAACATATATACCTAACTTGGAGTCAGGCCACAAAGGGAAACATTGAAGGAGGAGGACTGTTCGATCCGGTGCTGTGGATTGAATTCGGCGTAGGTCAGTGGTCAGAGCGCTTGGTACGTAGAACCAAGGACCCGGGTTCGATCCCCGGCGCCGGAGCAAATTTTTCTCCTCTAATATTAATTGTCAATATTACAGATATTATTCTGTATGACAAATTAATAAGTCTATATTGTCACAGTTATATTTGTTAACGAGAATTGTTTGAAAAATATTTCCTCAGTCTATTCTTAATTTGGTTTGAGGTCTGACAGTCTCTGACATTACTCGGTAGGGAATTCCAAAGTCGACGAACAGCCACAGTGAAAGAACATGAATATGAGGATGTTCGGTGGGAGGGAATGGATAATATTGAGGAGTGTTGTGATAGTGTGTCTAGATTATAGTGGATGGATAAATTTCGAAAACGAGACATGTGTGTAGGAGTAAAATATTTAGCAACATAATATAAAACACATCCAATACAAAAACGGTCAGCGATAAAAAAAAGTTTCCTTTTTGTCTATATGACATCAAATAAGAAGAACAGCCAAGTTTTTAATGCGGACAAATTTAACTGCTGCCATTATGCAATTATAACTAAGGCTTACCTTGCTTGGAGACGAAGGAGTGTCCCCGATGTTGGAAATAATAAGGTTGCAGCTGTCTTCGCTGGAGTCACTAGCGTTGCTCAGATGACTGACTCTGCTGCTTAGATCGCCGAGATCCAGCGAAGAATTCCTCTGGTGACAATCCCCTCCCTCTTCTTCATCGTGCAATGGCTTCTCGTCAATAATATCAACAATTTCTTCTCCGTTTGTGCTACCGCTGAAATATATTTCTTCCTGTACTATACCACGCTCCTTTGCACCAACGAGGTAGCTAAGAATGTCGTACTTGGACGCTCCCTCAAAGATCGATCTTGAGCTCCTCTTACTTTCTTCGAGGTCGTCTAGTGAAGGTGGGGGTGATAAAGGTAACGGCGGAGGCGTGTCTGGTATCTCTTCATAGATGGGATCCTTGATACTCTCGTAGATGTTCTCGCCTTCTGCTTCTTTACACAATGTATTGCAGGATTCAATCTCCTCTGTTCGTAGCTCTACTTTCTGTTCTTGGCTGTCTTTCTCCGTTTCCGGGTCATCAGATTTGTTGAGAGGAAGAGTAAGAAGCAAATGGGAAGTATCAATGTCGGTATCTTCTTTGCCAGCAGTTTCTTCAGTCTCGGGCTCAGCAGAATACGGGACTGTTTCACACTCACTGTCTTCGCGAGTGGGACTCTCATCATCCGGCTTACAATCTTTAGCGGTTGATTCGTGATCATTTCCTTTAGACTCGCCGCCTTCATCGCATTCAACGGGAGAATCCATTTCGGTCTGGAAAACATCGTCATCTTCTTCGTGCTCGATCACTGTTGGCAATGTATCGTCAGAGCTCTTTGAAACAGAAGTCGTAGTAGATGGAACGTTAGAGTACAAAGGACTGTAATTGCTTGAATTGGGGTCTATTAATTTTGAAGCTGCAATAGCCATAAAATAGTCCCCTTCTTTCAACGCTTCAGATCCTACATCATCATCATCATCTTCTTCTTCTTCTTCTTGCAGCTCTATCAGTTTATTAAGCCTTTCCGTTGGTGAGGAAGCCAACGCAGAACCCTCATCTGATATCTTATCCTTCTTGCCGCATACATGCGGAACTAGATTTCTTCGAACAGCTTCAACGGGGTTTTTGAGAGCATCTTCATCATCCACAACCTGGGATCCGGAAGGCACATTAATTCCACGGGATTTAGATGTCAAGGGAATTGAAGATGTTAGTTCTTCGACACTATCTTCTTTCTCATCTGCTACTGTTATTGTACTCTTAATAGTGGTGTTGTCATCTATGGCAGTACAAGCGGAATCATCTCTCCAACAATTAAGTATCATATTATCATTTCTCTCGCCAGTTTCATTATGGTCCACTATCAACAGCGTCCTTTGTACTTGTGGATCTGGAGACACTGGAATTACATTAACTTGACTCGGAGACGACGACAGCATCGTCAAGGAACTGCAATTATTTCTGTTATATATTTTATTTGAGTTATGTGTGGACGGGTGCGATGTATCAATAATTGTACACGAGGAACTTATATTTGTTGGCTTCTGGTTTTGTAACAGTTGATCAGACACACCTCCGACACTAATTGTAACTTTGTTGCTACTGTCTTTTTTAATGGGAGACGTGTTGTCATTGCTCTCATGAACTATGAGTGATGTTACAGAAGCATTTACATTGGTACTGTAACCATGACGACGAAGCTCGTCAGTAGTTTCGCCACTGTTGATGAGGATGGAAGTTCTCCTTTGCGGTCCCGGGCTAACGTCTACAACTGATTCGTCTCCTTTGATCTGCAGACGATGTACATCTGCCAATGGAGATCCTGGAGCTGACGCCGATGTTACGTTAACAATTGTACACATTTTGTTGTCATTTCTATCTAGACTTTGAGATTTAGTACTGACATTGGATTTCGTTTCATCCTGATTGGGGTGATTTCGATAAGTCGTCAATGTTGTAATGGAACTCATTTCTTTATGACGTGCAGTATCCTTTTGATCTTCAGAATGGTTTTCAACGTGGACTACAAGCTTAGGTATGATCGGACCAGGACCTGGGTCGCTGTGTCGGTGTTCCTTTCTCTTCACACTGATATTTATAACATCTGTTACCTCACAGGGAGATGAATCTGTGAGTGGTGACCAAGACACCGGACGGATATTTGATGGCACAGATGTTTCGGCATCAAATGGCGATTTATTAATTTTAGAGATAGAAGAGGCAATCTTTCTTTGTTTTGCGTTAGACTTAATTGAGAACTGACGTGCTTGTTGATTCATTTGTTCTATTTGTTTCTTGGTAAAGGGAAAGATCTGTCTGGGTGGAAGTTCTGGAAGACCCTGTTTAATGCTCTCTGAAGTGAGAGCGAAGGATGGCGGTGGCGGTGGAGGTGGCGGCTCCTTTGGACGTGGTCTTCCGGGACTCAGCATGCGCTGTGGACGTTTCGGGGCTCCCACATTATCTAATCCGGAGTCGCTGCTAGTGTACGTGCCTGGAGAACCAGGGTCGCTGAATACTTGGCGGATATCAGGACGTCCCGGCCGCAGACGTAGCCGCATAGTGTCATTAAACAGAAGAGCAGCTCCGTCGGAACGCTGCGTCTGTCGGCAGCTGTCACCACGCAGCTCACGATCGCTCTGGCTGCGGCGGAGAGTCACGAGACTCCTGCGGGGCCTCTCCTTCAGCAAGCCTCGATCTGTAACAAGTGAAGAAGCGTTGTTGTAAAAGTCAGACTTTCGAAATTATATCACATAAATGGTTTAATGTTAACTGCAAGATCTCGCGGCCTTACAAGGGATCTCGGAACTGATGGTAAAATCTATGACAACTTCAAAACTCTTGGCTACCTGTTTCATTTCGAGGCTCGATATTTCACTGAATTTAGAAATTTTGAGAACATAAACAATATGGGTGCGCCTGAAGGAACGAAGAACAATACATCACTGCCTTTTCTATATAGAATCATGCACATTTCTACTCGAAATTGTCTGCTATCGCGCTTTCAATTTCTTAAAACTCTCCGAAGCCGACATCAAGCACTTCTTTTTATCCCTCAAAACAGAACGTCTTTATACTCATCCTTCTACACTGCAGAAATACCTGGTCTCTGGAATTCGTTACCTAATGACGTCAGGAATTGCCGGATATTATTACAATTCAGAATTAAATTGAAAATATTTGTCTTGGTCTATGGTTTTTTAAGTATTGCTAGATGTGTTGATATGTGTTTTACTCTAGATTAAAATTTGAATTTTTTGTTTAACTGGAATATAATTATGATAGACGGTGTTATCTCATAATCATGTACTTCTGTATTTCCCATAAAATATAGGTTACACTTAAATTGACGTAAGCGTGTCGGATTCGTAATACTTAACGAGTACATAGGCCTAAAAAAAATGGAGTGAGAGACACATGGTTTGTAATGCGAATCGAAATACGTACTCATTCTTCTAACAAGTTCTTTTTGAACCAGTATTAATAATAATAATAATAATAATAATAATAATAATAATCCATGGCGCTATAGCCCGTGAAGGGCCCAGACCGACCGTAATCGCGATTAGGTGGATAATCTCGAGTAGACACTGTAGTCTACCACTGGTATTAGTGTTTAGTTACAGGGGTTTATGAGTAGGACATAATTTGTTTCGGTGAGGGGATAGCCTATACATTCGCTTGTCCATGGCTGATCTTGCTCCGTAGCTAACGAAATGAATCCTAAAAAGTCCGATGTGTTGAACGTAGGGTAATAGCACAGTCTAGTATATACAGTCACGAAGCTAAATACGTAGTAAATATGCATCCATAGATAGTTGCTAACCACTAGGATCGCTACTATCGCCTCAATCACTGTCAATACGAAATAGTATCTGCACAGTCTATTGTTCCTAGTACCCTCACAACTCAAGTTTCGTGACTGTATAATACTAGACTGTGGTAATAGGCACATGCGGTATCCAGGACCTGCCACTCTCCCCCTCTGCGTCTCGCCCTGCAAAGAAACAGCTCAGGAAGTGAGACACGGGCAGTACGAGTATAATACAATAAGGCAGTGCCGACAGTGTTGTTGTCAGTAGCCATTTAATTCAAACTTTATTGGAAAGTGTATTGAAATATCGTTTATGTAATTAATACAAATTAAAACGATACGAAACGGACAATAACAATTTCTTAGGAGATGGAACGGAAAGGTTCCTGAAATTCACGAACCGGAACCGTTCCGGTACTCTCCGGTCCATTTCGAACCTGCTTAACAAGTTATTGCACAAAAATGGTTCTCACGTAATTGTATTGTCTCTTTAGTATGGAAAGAACTCTATATAAATTCCACTTCGTTAATCCGGAGAAAATGAAAGCCTTTAAAGTTCCGGAAATAAAATATACAATGTTAGACTGAGTTCGATCATTCCTCTTAAATCTCACTTTTATGCACAAAGAATCAGTAACTTAGAAAGCATGATGGAAATATTCAGATTGTCAATTAATGTAGATAAACACAATATAATATTTGTTACTCAGTCAAATGACAAATCAATGTAAAATAATGACTTATATTATAAGGTCATTAAGTTTTATATACATGAATTACAAATTGCAAACTTTTTCGCCCATTCAGGCATCTTCAGGCACAATTATACAATATCTCAATATCAAATTGTGTAGCCATTACATTGGTGGTAGATAAACTGTTTAAGATTAATGATGTACAAAATATCTCCATAATTAAAATGTAATATTACAGGTCATAAAATTAAAATAATGTTAAAAACCACGTAGTGTTGTAATTAAACTTCATAATATTCTGTGGAACTCTTGTTTAGTAGAGTCCAATGAGTGATGAATTATGTGTCGTTTGAACGTGGCAACTGTATAGATCTGGCCAGTTGCCAGTTGCCACGTTCAAACGACACATAATTCATCACTCATTAGACTCTACTGAACAAGAGTTCCACAGAATATTATGAAGTTTAATTACAACACTACGTGGTTTTTAACATTATTTTAATTTTATGACCTGTAATATTACATTTTAATTATGGAGATGTTTTGTACATCATTAATCTTAAACAGTTTATCTACCACCAATGTAATGGCTACACAATTTGATATTGAGATATTGTATAATTGTGCCTGAAGATGCCTGAATGGGCGAAAAAGTTTGCAATTTGTAATTCATGTATATAAAACTTAATGACCATATAATATAAGTCATTATTTTACATTGATTTGTCATTTGACTGAGTAACAAATATTATATTGTGTTTATCTACAAAGAATCAGACTTGAAAATGTCATTGTGCATCTTATCTGTGAAAATCTATTAATACATATCAATGTTATAATGGGAGATCATTTTAACCAACGAAAGTACACATAGGAACAGTCAACATAAATAATAAATTATAGACTACTGTAGATGTGGTGAAGAATGGGTAGAACGGAGAAAAATTCTCTCTGGCACCGAGATTAGAACCCTAGTTTTCAGCTCTACGTGCTGACGCTTTATCCAAAGCCACACCGGATTAAAATTTTGATTCCGGATTGAATCCTTCTTAGCTTTTAAGTTCTACCTCTCTGTTCCCCTTTGGTGGCCTACCTCCCGTTCTATCCTTCTTCAGCATATGGTAATGCAGAATTCCTGCACGGAAATATCATTATGTACTTCGGTACATCTTAGTAATATAAGTAGACAGTGGATACGGGATGACTTAAGGAAAAGTGAAGTTATTTCGTATCAGAGTATATGGCACGTGCCGCGCCGTCCGTTTTTTGTGTACCTGGCGAGTACAGCAGCGTACAAAACGAAGGAACCCCTGTCCACATTGCAACGCAATGTGGGCAGTTGTGTTATCCTGCTCAAGTATTTAGTACGCGTTGAAAACTAATAATATAATATAATATAATATAATATATAATATAATATAATATAATATATTATTATTATTATTATTATTATTATTATTATTATTATCAATGATTGTCTTATTTTTTATTTTTTGTTTGTCTCATTTATTTTGATCTGCTGTTCACATTTTATTATGCTTTTTCCTTTCTTTCTGTATGTTATATATTATGTCTGATTTCTAATTACTTGCTGTTTACGTTACATTATTATTATTATTTTATTCAGTTTTGTGTGCAAAATTGTAGTGTACTTTGTAAATTTGTGGTGTTTTTTGTAGCGCAGTTTTACTCCTGGTTGAGTGTTAGAGAAGACCGTATGGCCTTAACTCTGCCAGGTTAAATAAATCGTTAATATTATTATTATTATTATTATTATTATTATTATTATTATTACTTGGGGCTAAGCGGGATGAAGTTACAGGAGAATGGAGAAAGTTACACAACGCAGAACTGCACGCATTGTATTCTTCACCTGACATAATTAGGAACATTAAATCCAAACGTTTGAGATGGGCAGGGCATGTAGCACGTATGGGCGAATCCAGAAATGCATATAGAGTGTTAGTTGGAAGACCGGAGGGAAAAATACCTTTAGGGAGGCCGAGACGTAGATGGGAGGATAATATTAAAATGGATTTGAGGGAGGTGGGATATGATGATAGAGACTGGATTAATCTTGCACAGGATAGGGACCGATGGCGGGCTTATGTGAGTGCGGCAATGAACCTTCGGGTTCCTTAAAAGCCATTTGTAAGTAAGTAAGTAAGTATTATTATTATTATTATTATTATTATTATTATTATTATTAATAGTGTTGTGCTGATCCATTCATAATGGCAAAACGTTAAATTCGCTCAGAGATACGAAATGCAATTAAGAAGTATGAAAGTGACATTTTATGTATTAACGAAGACAATATCGTGTGTAATGTATGTAAAATTGAAATAAAAACCAGAACAACTCAGGCTATAGAGAAACATTGCAACAGTACACTGCACAGGAAATGTGTTGAAATGAAATCTGAGGAACCATCATCATCATCATCATCATCATCATCATCTAGTTGTGCGGGTCTAACGACACGTGCAACATGATGCTCAGTAACTTACAAATATTCCTCTAAAGAAATTGAGTGATCCCCATTTTAGAGGTTTTCTTCAGTAATTCTCTCGATACAAAAACTGTTTAAGCGATAGGCGAAGACGATTCAGCTTCGACAACTTACGAGAATATATCGTCGTTTACCGTAAAGCTGGTAATTGCATCAATGATGACGAGGACTGAACCTTGCAAGGTATGTACTACAGAACGTTATTTTTCTTTTCCTTCTGACTTACGGAGATACAGTAGCATGTTGACGTCGTCTGTTTACGTTTAAAACCTGTTGAGTCAATGGTCTGAATGAAAAAATGTAACATATAGTAAATGTGCACCTACATTCAACGATAAGTCATCCCGCATCCACTGCCTAATGATAAGCGACGCCTTGTTCCGTCGGACCCCGGCCACTTAGTCACTCGTAATGAGTGAACCTCTGTACATAGTGTTGGACATTGTGCCACTGTCACATATTCTGTGACACAGTACATGAGGGTAGGCCACTTAAGGGGAACAGAGAGTAGAACTTCGAAACTGAGAAGGATTCAATCCGGCATCGGAATTTGAATCCGGTGTGGCTTAGAAGATAAAGAGTCCGCACGTAGAGCTGAAAACCCAGGTTCGATTCCCGGTGCCGGAGAGAAATTTTCTCCGTTCTACCCAGAATTCCTGCACGGAAATATATTATACACTTCGGTACATCTTAGTAATCCTGCAGATGTGTTTCACTTCTGTCACGGTGTACGACACGGTTTTGAACTATGTCATAGATGTAGTAATACCGAATGTTTCCAAGCTAGATATTGTCTTCAATATCATTCAAGTTAAGGAAATGGGAACGTTAAGTTGGATTCGTTCTCGGTAATGTATCCGGTAGATAAGTATCCTCCCATTGCTTTCATGAAGATGAAGCCGATATGCAGCTCCGAATCGCTAATATTTCAACACGATGTAAAAGCACAACACAGAATAAATAATTACAACACATAGCAAAAATTTTAAAGTGAAAGGTACTTAAAAACTTGGTCCAACCCACCACTCTTCGCTTTCACTAAACGAGTTCGGTATGGAAAACGTTTTAACAAATATCAGGTTTTTCATTTAGATAATATAATCAAGTTACTGAAGTTGCCTTGAATTAATAATAAGTTCTTTGAAAAATATTTAAAATGCGACAGCGCAAAGAATTATGTATTGAATAAAAACAGTATTATTTAACGTCGTTTCGTCACGGAATGTTGGAATCTCACGGCATCATGTTCAGAAAATTATTTCACGCACTTCACACATTCATCGGTTGACAACCAAGGTGTACACGCATGTCAGTTGAATTAGGATCAGCAGTTTGGTTCATGACTCGAGCCCGTGGGAACGTCATATTAATTGTATTAAAATGCTTCACGCTTCTCTGGTAGAATGAAATCTGGTTGACAATAGGGATATCCTGAACTAGCACCAACAGATAGCGCACGTGTACTTTGAGGGATGCGCTTTGCGTGTGCATTTGTTTTTCGGTATATAAACATTGAGGATATACGTAGTGTATTAGTATACTAAATACTCTTAAAAACAACTCAAAATGGCAAATTTTTGTTATGTTCCTATATGTAAAAACCAGGGAAAGGTTTTTGTCTTCAATCAGGTCACGAAATATTCTGAATATATGCTTTAAACCTTAAAAATATAAGTAATTAAATTGCGCCTCGAAAGTGCTAGCTATTAAATAAAAGTAACTACTTCAAGTAAGGAATTGTTGACTACAGTTTCATTTTGGAAGACGAAAAAGAAAAATTAATAAAGACATATGCAACCTCGACAGCAAGCTATATTAGCTTAGATTATTTTATGCAGTAGTTGTAGGAGTCTCCGAAGTTTACGCCTGCAGTAAACTCTCGATAAACTGGGATGTTCATTATCCAGGACGATCCGTAGTGAAATCCATTTCGTGAATTATGTTTTTAATGCACTGTATCCTAATTATTAAAACCATGTTTTAACTTAAAATTTTCAAAATCATCCTACATAGTATTCAAAACTGCATATCCTTAACCTAAAAAACTCACCACTAATCGTGATACTACTGCGATCATATTATATCATCCTATTCAAAATTGCATTTGATCATCCTGCAACTACAGAAAAAAATACAAGGAATTCAATCTCGATAGTCCCTTCCCTATATAAAAAACCATATTGGTGGCTGCATATCCTGCTTTTAGCGTACGGCTCGTAAATACTAATGATTAAAGATGATATTCACCTTCGACATAGTTCTTATTTTTTTTTTCGTGCATCTCGTTCTCAAAGTTCTCGTTTAGGTTCATGAACATTCAAATTACTCGTATCAATATTCTGCATACTGCAGATTTCCCCACCCATCTCTTAAGGGGAATCGCTCAATACTATACAGGTTTACGTTATTATTTATTGTAAATTAAATTAAATTAAATTATGTGGTAAGAAAATACTGAATTATATTAAATTACACTAGGTTATACAAAATAATTGTAAATATAATTTTGACACGCACAGAAAACCAACAAGCGGGAAAACGTAATCAACTGTAGCATATGACATAACATAGCCCTACAACATGTTGCGCAGCATGGAACGCTCCTGCCATCTAGCGGTAAAACTTCGCTTAAGATATCCCTATAAGCAACTATATTTAGATACATTCAGAGAATAAACCAAAGGCTCCTCCTATACTATCAGGAATCGCTGACCCGGTGTTTTATTGTATTTTTTTTGTAGTACCTACTAGCACACAGACGTGCTGGACTCGCTCGAATGACCGGTTGGAAACCTGTTAGTAATTCACTCCTACCCTTGCCGCTTGTTCCGCCGACTGCGATTCAGTTGGCTGAGAGATTTAAGGCTTGCGACGGAAAAAAATTCAACTCTTGGACCGTTATAGACCTCCTCACCTGATTTTCGTGACCAAAAATACAATGACTCACATGATACCATTTAGATTCTTTTATGTATTCAAGCTCATATGAGATGTTACCCGCGAAAGATTTCAATTATTTAGGATTCTAAAGTAGGTACCAGAGTTCTGCATCGGACGTTTTCGCTCGAGCGCCAAGAAGTTCATAGCATAATTCGATAGGTAGCGCACATGCATGATGGGTAAAATTATCTCGAGCGATAAATCCTCGAATGGTATAAGCCGAGCGTTAGACATTCGTTCTTGTTACAGTGATGAACTGTGCAGTAACATCATATATGTTTATCATTTCAAAACTTTGCAGTGTTTAACTAACCTCTCCATAGTACAACTACAAAACTTGCTTTAAAATATAATATAAATGTTATAGGTAAATTTCCCCCCCCCCTCCAAACACGAGTGATTTTGTTTTTGCCATACCTGATAGATGTTATTGGATGTAAATGTAATTGTTATAAACGGAGAACACAATCACGATAATGCAAGAAATGTATCAAGTTTCTAGTAATAATAATAATTATCTCTAATAATTATTGTATCAACCTTTGCGTCTGTGACAATTGTGCAGGATGATTATTCGTTTTATTATATTTTCTGTGACGTTATCTCTGTACTAATAGCTATTGTTATTCATTTACTGCTATATAATAAATAATATTTTGTAAAACGTTTCTACATTGTCGCAGTATATAGGCGGAACACTATGTATGGACCTATCATATTATATATGTGGTAAATCAAATATTGAATAATTATTAATAAGCAATAATAACTGTATATCGAAGTTTTTCATACTATTTTATTTATAACTTCATGTTACTGTTTTGGTACGTTCCATTAGACGTTTGTCATAAACGCAGAAAATAAATTCTTATTTTTTACCGTGTGAGCAAAACATATGTATATCTTATCTGTCGCCTTCCATACAAGATAATACATGTCGGTGAGATGACCTTGTACTGCGCTTCTATTTATTACGAGCGTATCACGACCGATCTTATCTCACTCGAGCGTGCGACATTCGACCGAGTTCAAGCGAGCGATTTAACTCCAATGCAGCACTCTGTTAGGTACGTTACGCAAATACCGCAACTCGGTACAAAATAATCACATTGCAACTTTTGTGAAACAAATAAACTGAAGTAAGTCTGAAACTATACTGGTCTCACAAAATCGCAACAACATCACCTGTGATAACAGTGAATAAAAGTTGACTAATACACTCTGAGAAGTCATACAAAACATATTTTTCGATATCTGAGCAATTAAAAATGAGTTCTCCCATTGATATATCCAGCACGCCTTCCTTCTTTTTCTCCGTATTCTATGCAATGAAAAGGTAGAAAAAAAAGAGAGGCAAATGAAATTACATTTTTATGACCATCGGCAGATATTACAGAATCAACAGAGAACCACACACAAGAATAAAAGAGTGAAATTAATATAGGAAATAAAGAAGCATAAAGAAAACTGTGCTCAGAGTAACCACAGCTATAAAATTAACAATAAGAACGGCCACTTTTTTACATACAGTAGGTTAACCTTTCACACTGAAAGAAATTAATACGACAAACACAGAATACAGTATGCTGTTGGATTTCATTAAATAATGCCATGCCTTATAACCAGCGGTGTATTTTACTACAAGGTTATGTTATCATGTCGAATGTGAATGTGGTAGCACAATTATTAAAATTGCAGACCACTGCATTAATATATGTTTAAATATATTGCTGAATAATTATTTCAAAGTGAAAGCAAAGCATTTGTATTGAGAAATTTTCACACAAACTAGTTATAGACTCTGATAAAATTTCCGGAAAAATATAAAAAAAAATCTTAATGTATCCAGTTTAAATTAGAAGGGAGTTATATAATATAACACTTTCTGTCTAATTTTAGTGGTTTCCAATGCCCTGCCATTACATAGGTACTTTATGATGTCATATAGAAATCATAGGTTATGTTTATTGTATTTACTTTGTATTCGCAATTATACATTACAATCAAGCATAGTGTCATATATGATACCCCGTACATTCAATTTGTCTGTATTTTAATACTACAGTTGAGGCCTGGGTGTATTCAATTTCATTTATCTACTACCTACCAGACGAAATGACATACAATGGTACGTACATTAATTTCATAGGAGTGGTGTGGTAAATTTCTATCTACAATTGAAGGATTCAGAGTCATAGTGGGCCAAGCGCCATTTATTAAAAACGGAGAAAGCAAGGGTTAAAGTTAAGTGAATTTTATAGTTTAATGAAGATTAACAGATCATTTAGTTTTAATGTGTATACTTTATATTACTTGCTATATGTTTCCAATGAATTATGGTGATAACTTGATTGTAACCTTTGTTTTCTACGGTTTTAGTAAATGACGCTTGGCCCACTATACTGGGTGTTCATTTCAAAGTGTGTCATGACGTCACTGTTGTGAGTCAGCGATTTGAAGCGAGTTTCAGTTTTTATGTCAGAGAAGTTGCCTATTAATCAAGGCGTTCAATCTGAACTTGAAAACGTGTACGGTATAACTTGAAAATCGTAGCAACAGATGGCGTTCTGTACTGTGTGCTACTATAACCTCTTTCGAACTGTGTTTTGCGCGGCCAAGTCGTACGCAGGATATTTGTTATCATCGGTAACGGCAACATTCCACAATACAAATCAAATACTCCGTGTCCATGTTGACCGTCGAAGTTAATGTCAACAAATACGTAAGAAATCGTCTTAACCCTCTCGCCATATCCTGACAGTAAGAAAAAACACACCTCAGTACATGTTTCGAAACAGTTCACATTCCTGCCACTACCGGTGTTACCGTACATATCAGTAAGTACTCTTCAGAATGAACGCCGTATTTGCTATGCAACTTCTCTGACACATAGGTAATACACCTCTGCGGAAGTGTAGGAAGATTGAATTCTCTAGGCTCATCGACTAGCCATATGACGGCATACAGCGAGCCATGACACACTTTGAACTGAACACCCAGTAGTTCTGAACCCTTCAATTGAGAAAGGTAGATGTGCTAAATTAAAATCACAATATAAATTCTTCTTTATTGAACCTCAAAATAGCTTCCATTCTAAACTTAAAATGGTGTTGATTTTTTATTAGGTTATTTTACGACGCTTTATCAACATCTAGGTTATTTAGCGTTTGAATGAGATGAAGGTGATAATGCCGGTGAAATGAGTCCGGGGTCCAACACTGAAAGTTACCCAGCATATGCTCATATATTGGGTTGAGGGAAACCCCCGGAAAAAAACCTCAACCAGGTAACTTGCACCGACCGGGAATCGAACCCGGACCACCTGATTTCGCGGCCAGACGCGCTAACCGTCACTCCACAATTGTGGACAATGGTGTTCATGCAAACAAGTTATGTTAACATATAAAAATACTCTCTTCACATTAAAATAACACAATTTTGTAATTATTTCTGCAACATATTATGCAACACGAAGTAAACGGAACTTATGGATACATTACACTAAATAAAACTTAGCACTGATACGCAATAAAGTTATAATTTTTCACTGAGCTCCATACACTGAAATAGAAAAGCCCGAACATACATTACAGCCTGGTCTAGATCAAGAAAGCATACACTGTGCCGCATTTCGCATTGTTGTGAAAAAAAGGAAAATGCGTTCAAACTGCGAAATGTTGGTCATCGGTTATAATTAAAGCACGGTCTTCATTGCCCGCGTTCATAAGTTACCTGCGCTCGGATAGTGTGGTGTATGCCTAGCTTGATGTGTGATGGGAGGGGAAGATACGGACGTTCCCTCCGTATGTACAGGTTCAGTGCGGTGAAGGACAAAGTTGCACAATCTTTAAATGACAGCGTTGTTGTAAATAAATGCATTGTAACACATCCTTAGAACTTTAATAACATTATATTATTAATAGAATGCAATACTGTACAACAGTTTTCATTTAAGATTCACCTATTGGTGCGTCCACAGTTACATTACAATAAAGAACAATACATTTCCGTAAAGTATCGCAAGAAAAACCTCTTCGCCTATCACTAGAAACATTTTGAACTGAGAAAATGTGCGTTCCACATCGCAAGACATGAGTGGTGCGAAACGAAAATATGAGCTGTCACACGCATCATCTGAGGGCTCGCCATTAACCGACAAAATATCTCTTATTTCACACATTGCTGAAAATCCACAGTTCTTTTTCAACACGGTCCCAAATTTCGGCTTAACCGGTTCCAAACTTGGATGTGGTTTTGCTTCACACAGACTTTGATACAAATGTTCTACGAGTCGAAGGCCACTGGACATTTCGAGGGTTGACGATTCTCGTTGTTTTATTGTTGTGGGAACAGCTGTGTAAACAACTTTTACAGATACCCATATTTTATTATTTGCGACGGATTTCGTAATGCTGTTGATGATATGATCATAGCACGGGGATAAATATCTTTTGCGTAGAGTTGGCTCGCATGGAACGTTTCGCCCAGTATATTTCTGCAGAAATGATTTGAAAGTAGCATTTTGTAACTTGTGTAACGGAATATTGCAACTTACCGTCATATTGCAGAGGTCGTTACAAAACTCTATCTGAGTAGGCTTATATGAATTTTAACTCGATGGTGTATCATGTCTGCCAAACAGCGTTATACTTTTTTATGTTGTTTAGACTTACAGTGCTTTTGGATGAAAATTTTTCTGTGGCCTTTAACCTGTATATGGATACTTTGCTAAATATATTTACTCCTTGTATAGTGAAATAATCACGGCCAAATTCCTCCACATATTGTAACAACTTCTGTTTCTTTACGTCTGACATTACTGGCACTCTTGTTTACAACTCTGCACGGTCTACACGTGCCCGTCCGACTGCTGTACGTATTGAGAATGCGTCGAGACGCCGTACTCATCGCGAGTGATGTGGACGTGACGTCAGACTCTTGGCATAACCCTTGTGCAGACTACTTGTATCGCGGCAGCAGGCAATGAAAAGGCAACGAGGTCCGCGCTTTAGTTATAATAAATGTTAATGGCTAAAATACAATAATAATAATAATAATAATAATAATAATAATAATAATAATAATAATAATAATAATAATAATAATCATCATCATCATCATCATAATAATAATATTAGGAGACGTTTGTAGTGCTATAAATTGTAAGAAAAAGAGGCCAGAGTTATCCTTCTTTCGAAAGATCCAGGAAGGTGAGTTTATAAAACATACTATGTACTTCAAGAAAATAATAAATGTATTTAATATTTCGCTAATGGAAGGAAGGTGATAATTTTTCCAAAAGAACACGATAACGAAAGTATAATACATTTTGTCGTCTGCTAGGGAAGGAGTCTCTGATGACAATGAGGCGATAGTAGCGATCCTAGTGGCTATCAACTGTCAATGGATGCATAATCCCGACTTATTGGGCTTCGTGACTGTATATACTAGACTGTGATAATATGGTGCAACAATGACAACAAATTATGTGAACATACAAACTCTTAGCGCCGTGGCGCTGCGGTCATAATTCAGTCGTATTGTTGAGAGATAAGTGAAATACAGAATATTAAACAACTAATGCGAGCTATACGCATTTTGTTGAAGGCGAGAAGTGTTGTTACAAGAAAGTAAAAGTCATCAAAGCTTTTTCGACATTTAAATACCGAACATCCAGACATAAGAGACAAGCCTGTATGGGTAGAATTCTTTGAAAGAAAGCCAAATCTCTCCCACAAGGAGTAAGCTGTTTTACTTCGGCAACCAGCACTAATGTAAAGCATTACTAGCAAGTTCTCAATAAAAAATCCATAATTGCTAAAGATCTGCTTTTACCGACAGCTGTGGATGTGGTGCAAAAATAGGTTGGTAAAATGAAGGCTGACAAACTCAAGTAAATAATCTATCTCCAATAACATGATTCAACGGAGGATAAGCGACAAAGCTGAAGGAACTGAAATACAAGTTCTTGGAAATATTAAGAAGTACGTATACTTTTCAATCCAGATGGGCGAATCCACAGAATATATTTCAATTCATATTCTTTTTAACATGTGAGACAGAGAATGATATTACGGAAGAGATTTTATTTTCTAAACCACTAGAAGCCAGTACTAACAGAAAATTTCTATTGAACACTTTAATGCGATGTAGTATTGAGTAGATGTAGTCGGACCATCGGATCTGTGCCCCCATAAGATATGCGAAGTGAACCCTAATTCCTTCTCAGCCTCGGTAATTCATTTCTTTCTTTCTCTGCATTCCTATCTCTCTCTTTTCTATCTCTCTCCCTTTCTGTCCCCCACTACTCACAATTTTGAGCCTTCTTGCGGGACAGTTTATTTGCACTTGCAGTCCAGTGTTGTCAACTCAACATGAACACTGTAGCACGGAGTGGCGAAAGAAATATTATTAAGCAAGAACCTACGTAATAGCATTTTGCGATGAAGAGAAACAAACAGGTTTCCTATAAATCAGGAACGAAAAGAGCAACTGATATCACAGGTGAGGTTTATTTGATTTCAATTGATTATGTATTAAATTACTTACTTAACTAATACTAATAATACAACATTTTATATAATTCATATAGATAGGTTAGAACTCCTAATAAAGAAAATCAGGAGAGAGGGAGTCTGTGCAGGAGATGAAAAGCTAGAATCACCAGAGAAGAACAGACCAAGGGAACTTTTAATTATTGTAGATGATATGAACTGATGTATGTTGAGAAGGAAGATACAAGAATTTTATACCGTTCAGAAAGAAGTTTCAACATTGAAGAAATTACTGAAGCTTGCGAGAGAAATAATAATTTCCAAGGTTGGAGAGAAAAACTACGGAAAGTGATTCGAGACATGGGATTTAGGTTTAAAAAATGTAGAAATACAAGATGTATTTTGATTGAAATAAATAATATTGTAGCATGGAGGACCAGTTATTTATGACACCGTTTGACGGAAGTTTGGCAACATCCCTATTCGGCAAGGTTCGTGGCCTGCTGTTTAACGTGGTGGGAGGAAAGCGGGTGGAATAGAGTGAGCACAGGCGTTAACTTTTCCAAGAACGACAGCGCTGAAGGGGCACAGATCCGATGGTCCGACAATACCTACGATATTGACTGGAGGGGGGGGGCAAAAGCTAATTGAGAATTCCCCGTCTCTGATCGGGTCAAAAACCCCGATAGAACTGATATTTAACCCTTGTGGTGAATTTCGGTGAAGTCCGGACGAACAAATTAGTCTAATCCACACTTCTCACTTCCACGCTGGGGCCTCCTAGCATCTTTTAAGATGCGAAAAAGAGAGTGGTGCGCGGAAAGCAACGGGAGGGTATAGCATTTATCCTTCCCAAGAAAAACTGCAAACATGGCATGATGAATCTTTCCATGGTAAAAGATTCTGGACGTAAACTATCCCTCCATTCGGATATCCGGGAAGGAGATGCTGGGGAAGGACACATTATGAAGCAACCCAACAGAAATAAGAAAAGAAGACTGAGGATTGGCACGTGGAATGTAAGGACTCTTCCGGAAGCAGGAAGTTCGAAAACTTGAAGAAAGAAATAAGAAGAAACAGAGTGCATTGTGATGGGAATATGTATCAGAAGTGAGTGGGAAAATAGTGGTGAGTTGGCGAGTGATGAATTTAAGTTTTTTATTCAAATCGTGAGTGCAAAGGAAGTCATGGTGTTTGTGTATTACTGAGACCACGTGTGAAAGATAAAGTGATATCAGTGAGTTATGTAGATGACCGGATGATAATGGTGATACTACAAGGGAAGAAAATAGACTTAGTGTTAGTGCAAGTTTATGTGCCACGCAGAGGATTGGCAGACGTGGAAGTGAAAGAAAGCTATGACAACATAGAAGAGACAGTTGAGAAGGAGAAGAAAGGAGCAAGCGTAATCCTAGTGCGATTGGAACACAGTTGTACGAGAAGGATAAGAGGAAAGAACAGTTGGAAATGATGGATTGGGAAGAAGAAATGACAGAGCAGAATCTTTGGTGAATTTCCGTAAAAGCAATGCAATGATTGTTGCCAATAAATTATTCCAACAACATAAAGGAAGAAGATACACATAGACATGCCCAAGGGACGAAAGCAGATAAGAGATAGCCTACACACTGGTTCAGGAAAGATTCCGAAATTGCTTAAAAATGCAAGACTTCACCAGGAGCAGATATTAACACAGATCATGTTCTGCTGATAGGTGAAGTAGATTTTATTTATTTTAGTAGGTTATTTTACGACGCTTTATGAACAGCTTTGGTTATTTACCGTCTGAATGAGATGAAGGTGATAATGCCGGTGAAATGAGCCCGGGGTCCAACACCGTAAGTTACCCAGCATTTGCTCATATTGGGTTGAAGGAAAACCCCGGGAAAAACCTCAAACAGGTAACTTGTCCCGACCGGGAATCCAACCTGGGCCATCTGGGTTTTGCGGCCAGACGTGCTAACCGTTACTCCACAGGCGTGGACTTGAAGTAGATATTCGTCTGAAGAAGATAAGAGCAAGACAGGTGATGAAGAAATTGAACATGGAAAAACTGAAGAATGATGAAGAAAGAAGAAAAATTGAAGCAAATTTTCAAGAGAAAGCCGCTACATTAGAATCCCACCTGAGAATAGTAATGGGTACTCGACCCATCTAAAACGTTGTATACAGGCAACAGCAGAAGAAACAATAGGATACAGAGAAACTGTGATAATTAAGAAACCTTGGGTTAGAAGGAAAATGTTGGAGAAGATGGAGGAGAGGAGAAAATGGAAAAACATCAACACAGAAGAAGGTAGAATAAACTACAGGAAACTTAACAACGAACAAAGAAGAGAAACTGATAAGAAGAAGGAAGACTGAATGAAAGAGAAATGTAAAAAATAGAGCATCTAGAGAGAAAACGAAGATATGATTTAATGTACCGCGAAGTAAAATGTATGGACTTCACTAATAACAAAAGGATATCCAAGTGGTTGATAGTGGACGAGATCAGAAATAACAGACAAAGCAGGAATGCGGAACAGATGGACGAAATATGAGCTATATGAGACAGTAAGGGATATGCTACTGGAGCTAAATGACAGTTGTGAGCAGTATGGAATGGAGATAAATGCCAATAAGACCAAGACCATGGTCTTAGGAAGACAAGTGAAGAAGGTAAACTTGTGAATTATAAATGAGGCAGTAGAGCAAATGGATAGTTTCGAATACTTGGGATGTACTAAGTAGTAACATGAGCTACTGCCACGAAGTAAAAAAGAGAATAGCAATAGCAAAGGAATTTTTAATAGAAAAAGGAGTGATATTCTGCGGACCTCTGGAGAAAGAACTGAGGAAGAGACTAGTGAAGTGCTTTATATGGAGTGTAGCATAGTATGGCGCAGAAACATGGACATTACGACGAAGTGAAGAGAAGCGACTAGAAGAATGTGAATATGGAGAAGATTGGAGCATGTGAAATGGACAGACAGAGTAAGAAACGAAGCTGTGTTGGGAAGAAAGAATAATGCTGAAACTGATCAGGAAGAGGAAAAGGAATTGACTGGGTCACTGGTTGAGAAGAAACTGCCTACTGAAGGATGCAGTGGAAGGAATGGTGAACGGGAGAAGAGTTCGGGGCAGAAGAAGATATCAGATGGTAGAAGACATTAAGATATGTGGATCATATGCGGAGATTAAGAGAAAGGCAGAAAATAGGAAAAATTCGATAATGCTGGGTTTGCAGTGAAAGACCTGCCCATGGGCCGAACACGTATGTATGTATGTATGTATGTGTGTATGCATGCTAGAATGACACTAGTGGTTTATACAGGGTGTTAAAAAATAACGTTTACAATGTTTCAGGGATAATAGAGGAGGTAAAAACAAATATCTTTTGTAAGTGACAAAACTTGGACAGATGCGTCGTTTATTGTGTACGTAAGTGTTAGTATAATCCATAAAGAACAAGAGCAATTGTCGTTTTAGAGGTGGTGTTCAAACTGCCGTCCATTGAAGGCATTGCACAACTGGTACCTTCGTACTATGGAGTGTCTGGAACGCTCAAAAAGTCCAACATTGTCTCTAATAACATGTGCAGCTTCAACAACGCGAGCAACTAAGTCTTCTGCCGTATCGATCGTTGTCTCATACACAAAACATTTCACGTCTCCCCACAAAAAGAAATCCAGTGGGGCTAGGTCCGGTGATCGAGGTGGCCACGGTACCGGTCCACCCCTGCCAATCCAACGATCGGGGAATGTAGCATTTATGTGGTTCCTGACACGACGATCGAAGTGTGGAGGGGCACCGTCATGCTGAAAACATATTCGTTCTCTGATGTTCAATGGGATATTTTCTAAAAGTTCTGGTGGGACGTCGCGTAGAAAACAAAATAATTACCACCAAGGAGACTGTTAGGCAACGGATAAGGCCCTACAGGATGGTCGTGCACAATCAGAACTAACCAGTGTGTGTTGTGACGGAAGTCAAGTCATCTATCCTTCAGGCCATCTAGCGGCAAAACGGTGCATCTGCTAAAGTTTTGTCACTGATAACAGATGTTTGTTTCTGCCTCCTCTATCGTCCCTGAAACGTTGTAAACGTTATTTTTAACATCCTGTATGTACAGTACAGCGGGAGAAAACTACTAGTCTACGAATGACAAAACAATAGAAAAAGTAATGAGGACGTAGGCTGTGAA
Organism: Periplaneta americana; assembly: GCF_040183065.1. Classification (NCBI taxonomy): domain Eukaryota; kingdom Metazoa; phylum Arthropoda; class Insecta; order Blattodea; family Blattidae; genus Periplaneta; species Periplaneta americana. Next base: position 64,143,293 of record NC_091128.1, read on the forward strand.
AAGGGAGGTAAGTATTATCGCTTACTGCTCATTATACGTGGATAAAACAATCAATTTCAACAAATTATTATTATTATTATTATTATTATTATCATTACTATTATCATTACTATTATTATTGTTATTATTATTATTATTATTATTATTATTATTATTATTATTATTTTTATTATTCTATAGGAAATTCTTGCAGTAATACGATCTCTATAACGAAACTCCATCGTACGATAAAGAAACATCGTATATTGGAGTAGTGTTTACTGAAAACTTGGAATGGAATGGAAATTCGGGAGGGGGAGCATTAAAACCCAACACTGTGACTTTTTTAAGATGTATTGCACTAGACATATTTGACGAAATGGGGATATGTTAACGGAATTGTGTAGAAACAGGAAACGGGAAAACATAGAGAAAAACCCAATCGTGACCTTGTCTGTCACAAGTGTCACTATGGATTTTCAATTAAAAATCTCAGACCTGACCGGGGCTAGAACCCGGATCACCTGCGTGACAAGCTGAAGGTCTGAACATTCAGCCACCGCAAAGTTACTGAAATCTTACTCCGTCGCTTTTCCACACCGGAGAACACCGTTCAGCTTCCGATAAGACCTTTTGGGATTTTCGACGAAGATATTGGGCAGATTTCACATGAATATTCCTCCTCTGGAATATTGTAGATGTGGGCTACATGTGGGTATGCGTCTGACCATGTGATGTTCTTTTATTGGTCCGCAGAATGAGTCTCGGGATAAGATCACATGAATAATTTACGACTGTCTAGCTTTTCCAGTGAAACAATCATTCAAGATTTGTAATCACTAAACATATAACTTAGACCTACGGCATAGAAATACGAAATGACGATGAATTCATAATTAAAGAATTAGGAGTAGTAATTATTACGCACTTCAGTGGATTTAACTTTTGTTTAGAATCTATTTAATTGACACTAAAAAATATTAAGATCCTGTGAATTGTAGTGTCAAAAGGATAATTTTAAAATATTCCAAAGTTACATATTGCTTATTTTGTTTATACGTAATAATACAACAAATATCTACTGTATGTTTCCGGCAATATTATATAATTCATTGAATTAAATACTAATCATTCGTATTGAGAAGTCAAGGCTACAGGGACGGTGAACATTGCAGTGAAAGTTTCAAACATCTGAGCACCGTGGAGTTTTGTATTTGGTCATGATGACATCTGGAAAATAACATAGTATGAATCAAGAGCGAAATTAGAAGTTGTGTTTTCTCTTTTTTTCATTCGAACTTATATTCATTTACAAACATGTATGATTTGTTTAAATTGTAGTTGTTCAATTTCTACAAACTAAAATATTTAGTAGAGCGAAATGAAATTGGTATTCATATTTATATTTCTATGAGAATGTTCATATGAATATTGTTAACATCATCATCATCATCATCATCATCGGCCTAATCCTTTCAAATAATGGGGTCTAGTGGTCTGTTACAGCCTCCAACCAATGTTTGTGATGTCTTCGTCTTCCAGAGGATCTTTGTGCAGAAGATCATTCCAAAAACGTTTCATAAATAAACTAAAAAAATAAATAATAAACAAATAAATAAAAATAAATAAATGAAGAGGTGAGAATGAGATAGTCCAAAGCCACACTTTTAACAACTTTTATGTTTAAATTTCACTGTACTTTATTTTCTAAATTAGGGTTTTGAGAAATGAAATTATTATATTCAGAGTTAGTTCCATAGTTAAAGCTATGTTCCACACTAACAGCCGTTAAACATTTCGACCCTGTGAAATGAAATAATGTGTTCCTTCTCGTATTATATGGGTAATTATGCCAATACAGTATGTGTTGAAATTTTTCTTGTTTTCATGAAAGAAACTTAATCATACATACAGTATTTCTATATCTGCTCCAACTTGAAAACGTTAAATTCCGAATAAAGGAGTTCAGTAAGATAATGATTTTATACAAATTTTGATTATTCTATTTTGTAGTAATTCCAGTATCAGGCAAGGGTAAATGTGATCAAGGATGAGAATGGTGACTTGCTTGCAGACTCTCATTCAGTTCTGAACAGATGGAAAAACTATTTTGGACAACTACTAAATATACATTAGGCCAAATGGAAAGGATCAGGACGAAATTCAAATGCAAACTGCTGAGCCGTTTATACCCGAACCCACACTTTCTGAAGTCGAAATTGCGATAGAAAATCTGAAAAAGTACACGTCTCCAGGTATTGATCAAATTCCAGCAGAATTAATACAAGACGGTGGAAGCGCATTATCTAGCGAAATTTTTAAGTTTTTACTTGTTATGTGGGAAAAGGAAATTGTACCAGAACAATGGAAGGAGTCCATAAACGTACCTATTTTTAAGAAGGGGGACAAGACTAACTGTAGTAACTTTCGAGGAATATCACTTCCGTTGACGTCGTACAGAATTTTGTCGAATATCCTTTTGAGAAGATTAACTCCATATGTAGACGAAATTATTGGGGATCAGCAGTATGGTTTTAGGCGTAATAGATCGACTATTGATAAGATTTTTTGTATTCGACAGATAATGGAGAAAAAATGGGAGTATAAGGGTACAGTACATCAGTTATTCATAGATTTCAAAAAGGCATATGACTCGGTTAAGAGAGAAGTTTTATATAATATTCTTATTGAATTTGGAAAATGATAGACACTGGATTAATCTTGCTCAGGAGAGGGACCGATGGCGGGCTTATGTGAGGGCGGCAATGAACCTCCGGTTTCCTTAAAAGCCATAAGTAAGTAATTCCAGTGGCTTTCTTATGGATTTAGAAATAGTGTCCCAACCGACAATACCGTAATTGTAATATAGATTGCGGAGACTAAGAGGAAGGCAGAAAATAGGAAAGAATGGAGAATGCTCGGTTTGTAGTGAAAGACCTGCCCTTAGGCAGAGCACGTATGTATGTATGTATGTATGTATGTATGTATGTATGTATGTATGTATGTATGTATGTATTGCACCATGGATAAATAAATTAATCTTTAAAAATTAATGGGAAAATACGAATGCAGTGTAACAAATCTATAGGCATGTAATTACGTAATTTATTACAGAAAAGTGTAACATGTGTCCCATTTAAGGTTTTGGTCAGTTAGTATTGTATTCACAGATATTTAACTGTAATATAATTAGTTAAACATAGAGAGTTACAAGTTAGAGGAAATGTACAAGGACTGTGAATTGTAATATTGTGGTTATAGTCAAGATGTATGAAATTGTGTGATGTTAAAGAAAAGGATACAACCGTTTTTTTTTAGAAATGTTTAAAGAGAGTAAGTTTGAATCTAGTATTAGATGCATACCATGATTTGCTTTGCGGTAAGTTGTATTCCATGTTAAATCACTTACAAGAATACTGGCCACTGCACCTGCGCGCTCAGTTGAATTTCAACACGTTTCTTTTTCACTAACAAGTAATGATCTTTTCATACGTATTATCGCGACCTTACGGAGTGCGCTTGCTGATCAAACCTCTCACAGGTCCGAACTTTCACTTCAGCCTACATTTCTGAGGAATGAAAGTGCTTGACCACTACACAAACGCGATGAAGAAAAACTGTCACTTACAAACTACATAACGAAAGTCGTATTTTATGAAGGGAACGAGAAAATTAAGGAACTGATTACTGTGAATTAGAGTTTTAAATTACATTCAAATAAAGTTATGGTAAGAAATATTTTCCCGAGAAACGGAAATAATAATAATAATAATAATAATAATAATAATAATAATAATAATAATAATTTATTTTAGCTGGCAGAGTTAAGGCCGTAAGACCTTCTCTTCCACTAAACCAGCAAAAAGTATACATATATATGTATGAACTTACAAAGAATTCAACAATTTTATTTAGATAAGAGCTACATGTATACAAGAGTTATTTACGAATTAAACAACAAAATACTATGAACTATTAATTAAACACTGAAATACAAACTATGTAGCAGAATTAAGCTAAAATACGTAGAATATTAATATATTTCAAATAATGTTAGATAATAGAAAGAGATTATTATGAGACAATTTAGAAAATACAGCACTATCAGGATGGATGTCTAAAGGAAAGAGTAACAATGTAGACAGTGATGGTTTAAGTCAGTATGATTGGAGTGAAATGCTAAGAAGGTTATCTTTTAAGCTGTTTTTAAAAGTGTTTATTGTCTTGCAGTCCCTAATACTATGTGACAGGAAATTCCATTGTCTCGAGGTGGACACTGTAAAAGATGATGAATAACGATATGTTCTATGAAGAGGTATACTTAACGCGTCACTTGGCTTTACATGCACATAAATTTACTCCTTATGACTAGATTCTCAATGACATCATTCGACAAGAATTACGTCTGTTTAGTTTAAATAAACACAGCAAAAGACCTACTGTATGTAGATGCTGAATATGCGGTGTGATGTACCGACGAATCCTAGATAGCGATAGATGAGGCTTTAGCATCTGAAATAACCGAAATGGTCTGTCCTGAAGGATATGATGATGATGATGATGGTGTTGTTGTTGTTGACTGTATAGTGAGTAACTTGACATATTTACGGACGTTACTAAAATATAGGTTCCGCGCCGTGGCGTCGCGGTCTAAGGCCTAGGACTCGCGTTACGGAATGCGTGCTGGTTCGAGTCCTCATGGCGTAAGAAATTTTCTCATGAAATTTCGGCCAGTGTATGGGACCGGTGCCCACCCAGCATCGTGATACACTTGGGGAGCTACGATAGGTAGCGAAAATCTGGTTTCGCAAACCAACTATAACGACTGGGGGGATCATCGTGCTAATCACACGATACCTCCATTCTGGTTGGGTGATCGTCCACCTCTGCTTCGGCATATGAACGTGAGGCCAGCAGCCGGCTGGTCGGTCTTGGCCCTGCAAAGGGCTGTAGCGGCATGGATTTACTTTACTTTACTAAAATATAGACGGGTGTATTTAATAATAATAATAATAATAATAATAATAATAATAATAATAATAATAATAATAATAATAATGATGCCTTATATTTTAATATTAGTATGCTTTCTGATCAAGCAGAATAACTTAAAATGTCTTCTGTCACAATAAATGCAAATTCTCAAATGCTGGATCAGTCAATGCCAAAAACCACAAATTCATGGAATGTGCACCTAATGTTTTATACAAATTTATAGATATAATGTTGTTTAGTCAATATGAGGGCTGGGCACCGGAAGCGAATCCAAACTCTAAACGGGGACGCTTAATATTCATCCGTCACATCATCAACGCTGCGCGGTGTTCGGCGGGGAAGAAAAGGATTGAAGAGAAGTCATTTGGCTCCCCGTGAGAGAGTAGAATTTTCTCTTGGTACCCGGCCCTGGATTGTCCGAAGATAGGTCTGGACCCCACAAGTGACACGAACAAGGCATCACTTATTAGGCAACTAGGCCAGGAGATAACAGGGTACGGTGGCCAGTTCCTTTCTCCCTCCATTGCATACATCGCTGACTTGTCGCTAATCAGACTTCAGATGTGTACAAACAATTGAGTGGCCGAATGAAATAACGATCCATCCCAATCTATCTTCAAAATGACAGGTTTCAGTTAAACATGTAATTTTTGTGCAATTAATTAACCTAGAGTGCTATAAATTTTGAGGTAGAAAGATTGATGTTTATTGTACGCAATTCTATGCCCAGAAGGATGTATGGCATATATTTTCAATGAGAAATTAGTAATGTTATAGATCTGAAAATTTATTAGAAGTGCAATGGGTCATTATTCCATTCAGCCACTCAATTGTTTTTCCTCTGACACATATCATCAAGTGAGAGGTACTGTCTGATAATGGATGTACATATCAGTCAGAACCTCAGTCAGAAGTGATATACATAACGTATTAGGGGGAGACTTGGGTAGTATCGGACATCGGGTAATATCGGACAGTGCCTTTCTTTCATCTACCACCAGATGGTAGTACCTGAATAATATGGTTACGTTTCTGTATGCGACATCACAGAAACGTAGCCATGTCATTCCGGTACTATCATCTGGTGGTAGATGAAAGAAACTCACTGTCCGATATTACCCGATTTCCGATACTACCCAACTCTCCCCTATATTATTTTATAGAGCTGTTCTGTTGCGTAGATTATTTTTTAATTAAATTTGTACTCTATCTACATTCAGTATGAACTATTACATCTCCCAACAGTAGAAACTTGTTCCAAAGCCCACTAAAATACCATTAACTATGAATTTAAAATACACCTCCAGTTTCAACAACCATTAAGTCCACAATATGCAGTTCCAATAGCCTCCACATTTTAAAGTGTATGAATTACTGCAGTAGAAGATTACAGACTATTTTAACAAAGGACCATGAGGTTTATAACATGGAACTTTGCAGAGTAATTACTAATCACGAATTTGACCATTGTTAGTACTTTAAAATTTATTCCTGTCATTGAAGACAGGAGACATTTTGGAGTCGAAGTACCTGTCCACAATTGAAAATGATGATTATTAAGGGCACTGTAGTCGCCTAGTGTGCAGCATTTTAAATTCGCACCCTCAAAGATAGTTTATATTAAGATGGAAACATCTGGTATCTTAGTAAAAGGAGAGGTAAACAACAGGACTGATATAGGAGCATATAGATCTATGTTTAGGAAAGACAAAGGAATAAGATCTGGCACTAAAGTAAGGGTTCCGGTCAAGAATATAAACTGCATGATATTAACAAGCTCCTTCCAAAACTGGAAAAATCAGGATATTTCCATCTGCGCCAACCTCTCGGAAAATAATGATAAGGAAGGCAGACAGGCTCAGAATAACAAAAATAGAGAAGAGAATAAGAAAAAAGAAAAACACGTTAGGGTTGTGACCAGAGTGCTGCATTGGAGTTAAATCGCTCGCTTGAACTCGGTCGAATGTCGCACCCTCGAGTGAGGTAAGATCGGTCGTGATACGCTCGTAATACATAGAAGCACAGTTTAAGGTCATCTCACCGACATGTCTTATCTTGTATGGAAGGCGACAGATAAGATACACATATGTTTTGCTCAAACGGTAAAAATAAGGCTTTATTTTCTGCGTTTATGACAAACGTTTAACGGAATAGTCTAATAGAACGTACCAAAACAGGAACAAGAAGTTATAAATAAAATAGGATGAAAAACTTCGATATACAGTTATTATTGCTAATTAATAATTATTCAATATTTGATTTACCACATATATAATATGACAGGTACATACATAGTGTTCCGCCTATATACTACGACAATGTAGAAACGTTTTACAAAATATTATTATATAGCAGTAAATTAATAACAATGTTAGTACAGAGATAACGTCACAGAAAATTAATAAAATGAATAATCATGTTCCACAACTGTTACAGACGGAAAGATTGATACACTAATTATTAGAGATTATTATTATTATTATTATTATTATTATTATTATTATTACTAGAAAACTTGATACCGTTCTTGTATTATCGTGATTGTGTTCTCCGTTTATAATAATTACCAGGGAACGGATTTATATGGACTAAAAATATATGAAATATGTAAATATATATGTAGTTATTTTTACCAAAATATGGAATTAAATATGGATTTTTACCAAAATATGGAATTAAATATGGACTTAAAATTATAAAAAAATGACTATGTACGTTAAATATTGGTACATTTTAATCAAACTAAACAAAAAATATAATGGACGTACCTTATCTTCCAATGTAGTTTCAACAAAACACAATTTTTATTGTCTGTTACCATAACAATAGGTTACAAACATTTCTTTCAAGTGCTGAAAAGTGAATCTTCTTCTATTGTCTCTGAGGATAGATTTATACTGACTAAAAGAGCGTTCGACGTCACAAGAAGTAACTGGTACATAATTCAATTTCACAATGTCTGCTGGGGATAAGTCCAAGTTAATCTTCACTGTTGATTCACCACTCATCACAGCAACAACCTTTTGTAGTTCTTCATATCCAGGGTTTTTTGAAAGTACAGTGTCCACCTTAGCTCTTACTGCATCTGCAACTTTACCTCTACCACGATTCAGTTGTTCCACAGTACTATTTATAATTTCAAAACTTTCAGATAGTGAAAGGTGCCTATTTTGGAGACTTTTGAGCGTTTTTATGATGCATGAAAATGTATGCTGAATGTGAGCTAAGTCATTCTTCACACTTATGTCACAGGTAACTGTTTTCGCAGTATCAATTGAGACTGCATCTTCAGAGTCCAATGCAAGGAGAACATTGTTAATAGAGTCTATATGTTCGGCATAATATTCAACTGCTTCTAGCCATGTACCCCATCTAGTTAAAATTGGCTTTGGTGGCAATGGAATTTCAGGGTACATTTCTTTCAACACGTTAACTCTACTGGGAGCTTTGAGAAATACTTTTTTCACTGATGAAATCAACAAATCTACTTTAGGGAAATTGTCTCTGACCACTTCTGCCACACGATGAAATGCATGCGCCACACAAGTAAAATGAGTCAATTTAGGATATACAACAGATAATGCTTGTCCAGCTTTGACCATATAAGGGGCAGCATCGCTAATAAAGAATAACACATTATCGTACATAATACCCTTTGGCCACAGGATACCCATAGCTTCGTTGAACAGTTTAACTATAGTTTTGTTATTGCACTTTTCTAGAACATCACAATGTAAAAGAATTCGTTCAGAATATTGTTCACTTAACAAACCGATAACTACATTACCAACAAGTCTACCTTCTTTGTCGGGAGTCTCATCAATGGAAACCCAAATTGAACTATCTTTAATTTCATCTCTTATCTTCTGTATTGTCTCATCGTAGATGGATGGAGCATACGTCTTCCTAAGTGTTGACTCATCCGGGATTGTATGTTGAGTATATTTTTCAATGAATTCCCTGAAGACCTTATTCTTTAGTTTGTAGAGAGGAATATCAGCAGAGATGAGAGAACGGCACAGGTCGATGTTAAACTCAGATCTTACATTCGATGTTGTTGGTTGTGTTAAAAACAATTGTCTCTGCTTGGAATTTAGTTGTTTGTTGGCCTGATCTTTACTAGTTGTAATGTGTTGTTGCACCAGGAACTTTTGTGTAGATGATACTGCACACTGACACAAATTACAAAATAATATTTTATTGTCAGTTGATAAACCATCTTCTTTAAATTCTGAAATGTAACTTGTTAGTTTTGATTTTAAATTGACTGAATGACGTACTTTTGGCATATTTACCGTCTTTATAGTATGATTTACAAAACTGAACCTATGTGTACTCTGACTGGCATTTAACTGTTGAGCTGCACAACTGAAGTCTGTTAAAAATTTTAAATTAAATTAATACAGTTTTGTAACTTACTTTCCCATTGTTGATAGGACTGCTAATTTTCAAATAACTCTGATGTTAAAGGGATTACTGAACATGTGTTTAAATCTCTATTGTTGAAATGTATTTTTAAAAGTTAATGGAATTTTGTTTTGTTTTATTGTTAAACCTAATATAATATGGACTGTTTTATATGAAATATGGAAAATATATGGAAATTAACGAAAATATGTACTAAACTCTAAAATATGGAAAAATATGGAAAATAAAAGTAGGATTTTTCAACCCTACACATTGTGAAACATAAAGATAATGCAAAATATAAATTATATTAGCTTTATAAGTAAATATGTATTTACATATAAATCCTTTCCCTGATAATTACATTCACATCCAATAACATCTAACAGTCCACACCTGTGGAGTAACGGTCAGCGCGTCTGGCCGCGAAACCAGGTGCCCGGGTTCGAATCCCGGTCGGGGCAAGTTACCTGGTTGAGGTTTTTCCGAGGTTTTCCATCATCCCAATACGAGCAAATGCTGGGTAACTTTCGGTGTTGGACCCCGGACTCATTTCACCGGCATTATCACCTTAATATCATTCAGACGCTAAATAACCTAGATGTTGACACAGCGTCGTAAAATAACCCAATAAAATAAAAAAAACATCTAACAGATGTGGCAAAAACAAAATCACTCCTGTGTGGGGGAAAGAAAACATTTACCTATAACATTTATATTAAATTTTAAAGCAAGTTTTGTAGTTGTACTATGACGAGGTTAGTTAAACACTGCAAAGTTTTGAAATGATAAACACATATGATATTACTACACAGTTCATCACTGTAACAAGAACGAATGTCTAACGTTCGGCTTACACCGTTCGAGGATTTATCGCTCGTGAAAAATTTCCCATCATGCATGTGCGCTACCTATCGGATTATGCTATGAACTACTTGGCGCTCGAGCGAATTGTGACCCATTTACTTCTGACACCTGTTAATACATTATTTAAATTGTGCTCCTAGAGTAGTAAAACTATTTTTCCTAGGAATCCAAAGCCTATTAAGTCTTGTTTATAATTCTAAAAGCCACCATATCCACGTTATTGTGTTCCATATTCCACTATATTCTATGTACAGTAGCGGCAAAAAAAACCGGACCGACCCTTGTAGCTGATTTCAGAGCCGTGTTCACAGTGACAGCACGATGGACTGGTAACTAAGACTTTCGTGGTTCGAATCCTGCCTGGGAAGGAAACTTTTTTTTGTTCCTTATTCAAATTTATTCCCAATACTTTTCGATTGCAGCGATATTTTACTACTTAATCAACTTATTATTCCCAGAACATGAATTTTACCAGCTTATTTTCTAATGGCTTTCGTAATGGGCTACGTCAGCAGTCGAAACTACAACAATTTCAATAGATTACTCGCAATTTTGTGAATTCGGGCGTGGCATGCACAGTGACTCATTTCGGGGACTTTGATTATTCCGTCGGTCTGGTTCTTTTGCCACTATTGTACAGTTCCAAACGCCATTATATCCATAAAAATAATTATTTTTTGTTATTTCTTATGAAATTATGCCCATTCCATTGTTACAGGAAGAAGAGTCCTTCATTTGATAAACTAACACTAAGATGTCCAGTCAAGCATTGAATATTTTGCCAGAAAACTTCTTTTTTTTTTTTATTTCCTGAAAAAAGTTAAAAAATGAATTCAGTGGGTATTGCAATTGAACGCCTCTTGATTATGAGAACTATTTATATGTGAATTGAAATATACATGCATGGTGAGTCAAGGCTTGAGTTGAGACAACTTTTCTTTCACTAGCTAGTAACTATAATGTAGTAGCTGCCATAGTGATTATTTTGAAAAGGCGAAAAGTAGAAATATTTGCCTGCGTCACCATGTCTGCAACAGCTCAGATTCAAACCCAGTGTCTCGGATGTTGTATGACGAAGAAACTTTCTCTCGTTTCACCTCCGAGCAATGTTTGTGAAAAGAGTTCGAGAGCCCAGCACTGATCCGTGGTACAGTGTACGTACTCGTACAATGCAGATTTATAGCTCTATTTCCTCGTCAATACAGCTACTGCTACTGTCATCACTACGACTATTACTCCAGTATGGAGTGATATAAAAACCGACCTCATAGACGGTGTCGAAATCTGAAAACAGTAGACCTAATTATTATGTTAAAATTCGTCCTTAACAAAGTTCAACCATGCATATAAAGGTATTCTTCATTCTTATATTAATAATACATATAGGCCTAAATTAGTTTCTCTTTAAATTACTTAATTAATTATTTTATTATTATTATTATTATTATTATTATTATTATTTACATACTTACAAATGGCTTTTAAGAAACACGCAGGTTCATTGCCGCCCTCACATAAGCCCGCCATCGGTCCCTATCCTGTGCAAGATTAATCGACTATCATCATCCCACCTCCCTCAAATCTATTTCAATATTATCCTCCCATCTACGTCTCGGCCTCCCAAAAGGTATTTTACCCTCCAGTCTCCCAACTAACACCCTACATGCATTTCTGGATCCGCCCAAATGTGCCACATGCCCTGCCCACCTCAAACTTTTAGATTTAATGTTCCAAATTATGTCAGGTGAAGAACACAATGCGTGCAGGTCTGCGTTGTGTAACTTTCTCCATTCTCCTGTAACTTCATCCCTCTCAACCCCAAATATTTTCCTAAGAACCTTATTCTCAAACACCCTTCATCTCTGTTCCTATCTCAATGTGAGAGTCCAAGAATCACAACCATACAGAATAATCGGTAATATAACTGTTTTTTATAACTTTCAGATTTTTTGACAGCAGACTAGATGACAAAAGTTTCTCAATCGAATAATAACAGGCATTTCCAATATTTATTCTGCGTTTAATTTCCTCCCGAGTGTCACTTATATTTGTTACTGTTGCTCCAAGATATTTGAATTTTTCCACCTCTTCGAAGGATAAATCTCCAATTTTTATATTTCCATTTCGTACTTGCCCAAAATAGTTTTTCTATCTGTTCAGGATCGAATGAGAGTCTGCAAGAAAGTCACCATTCTCATCCTTGGTCACATTTACCCTTGCCTGATATCCGTTCTTCAATTCCTTTATACCCTTATATAAATCTCTAATGTTTTTATTCTTACTATTTGTTTCTATGTCATTCAGTGTTTCCTTCAAGTAACCTCTCCTTTTATTCCTAAGTGTACGACTTGCTTCCCGTCTTTCATTGAAATAATTATCTCTATCCTCCTCAACTGGATCCTGTAAGAATTTCAATTTTGCCTGTTTCCTTCTTTCTACTACCATGCAACAATCTTCATCAAACCACGGTTTCTTTTTCTTAGTTTCATAATAACCTTTACTCTGATCAGCTGTAAGTTTGATACTATCTCTGATATTATTATTATTATTATTATTATTTTTTTTTATTATTATTAATATTATTATTATTTTGTACGCTAGTCCTACGTGATGGTAGACGGCCCTTGCCCTACAGGGATCATAAGGGCTTGTCTATTTTCTATTTTATACGCGGCGTCTCGTTAACTGCTCTTCGATCCCCGATTAATAATCACTGCACTAGACCATCAAGGACGACTTGAATCATGACCAACTATAGAAATCAGACCTCAATGCAGGTATCGATAGGTGACAATATGGTGGCCATCTTTGTGCTAGTTAGCCGCATGTGGTGTATGTTAGTTTTCATAAATATTATTTTTACTGTTCTTATTAGAATTCATATACTGAATTACGTACAGCCTTAGACACAAAAAATGACTGCTCTCCTGTAGCGTGAATTTTTTCTAAGTCCACTTCGGGCAGCGCCTGGTTCAGTCGACTAGAGAAAGGATGTTTATTTTGCACCTAACTCACTCCTTGAATATATCTTCGTTATAGCAGTCTAGTATATAGACTACAGTCACGAAACTCAATACGTAGGGAATATGTATCCATAGATAGTTGCTAACCAGTTGGATCGCTACTATCACCTTATCACATACAATGTGAAACAGTACTGGCACAGTCTATTGTTCCTAGTAGCCTCATCAGCTCATGCTTCGTGACTGTATATACTAGACTGTGGTTATAGATTATTCATAATATTTGATCTATAAACACATGGAAAAAGCAACAAACAAACAAACAAAACAAAGGAAAACAGAGAGGAGTCACGCATAAGAAATTCATTTACGTGAAAACCTACGCTCGCATCCAAATAACCGAAGTCTTCCGAAGGGTACTTTATTTATTTTTACAGCCTGCATGCTCCTTTACTGTGGAGTAATACTACAAGCATTGGTTTATCTTAAACTATGTACATATAATTACTTTATATTGTTCTAAGATTTATTTTATAGGCAATAATAGATGGATTAATTTTGTACTTTTCTTTCATTGTAATTTGTGAAACTATATATTGTTAGTAAATTTGATCAAATTCTTATGGTATTTGTGCACTAGTTTGTCTTCATTCACTGGCCAGTTTTCAGTCTTCAGAACTGCCGCTTTCAGAATGTCTCTTTCTCTCTGAAGTCATTTACAATTGTATAACAAATGATCTATCGTTACCGCACATATTATACACAGTAGCAGAAGTTAAAACTTTGAAAAAGTTAATCAAAATTTTTATTCACAAAATGTGGGGAAAATTTCTCCATAGAAAAAGCAGGGAAGTTAATAAAATGTAACTTTGTTACGAGGCATAGAAGAATTAGCACGAACATAATTAGTAAATATAACAAAATAAATACAGAAATGTAACAAGAAAACTGAACATACCGTTGGACTAGGCAGTTTGTAAGACAAAGCTGCCTTGAACGATAAATCATTGGAAACGGAGTAGGCTATTATTACATGCCCCAGAGACAGGGGCTAGAAACGTCAAGACGAGAATGGCTGTAATATTTTGTAAGGGCTGGATGAGGATGCCAACAGTGAGAGTAAAATCGTAAACATTTCACGCTTAATTTAGGAATACATTAAGGTAAGGTATTCAGTATGCTGGAGGGTGTTACCCCTAATGTTTTTGGAATGGAAGAATGTTCGAGGATGGGTAAGACTGAATGTATGAAATACGAAAGAAAGTCAGGTTGTTGTACAACACTTGAAACAACAGAGATACCACAATGTCAATCTGAAGTTAAAAAAAAAAAAAAGTAGGATGATGCAGATAATTCTGTGAGTGAAAGATTTGAATACTCTTAGGTTTTGTTTCTATTTTATAGGAGAAGAGGTGTATAACATATGCTTTGAAAGGAACCAGCGATATCATAATAGTACATTATGCAACGAGCCTATAATGGTAGTAAATAAGACACGAGTATGATTGTTTATGAAACGAGCGCAAGCGAGTTTCATAATTTTCATACGAGCGTTTTAATTACCATTATAGGCAAGTTTCATACGACTTTTTATGCTCGACCATATTTCTAACTTGAAATTATTCAGAAGTATTCATGTTATGGTTATGTAAGTGAGGAGTGAACTGATCTGAATTGTGAGATGTGCGCAGACGCGAAAGTATTGATTTTTTCCGAAACACGAATGTCATTGACCTTGATATAATCTAGAGAATAACATGAAGATTGGGCTTGATATAACCTGGAAATTGATTTAGAATTTAAAAACGAGATGACAAATTGAATTTATTTGAATATTATTTACAATTAACGCTAATTATTATGGTAACAGAACATAACCTTCTGCGACAGTATTGGATTTCCAGCCTCCGTGACTTTTCGCTAATTGTCTTTCGATTGCATATCCTAGAATAATCGATATTTGCGGTTTTATAATGGTACAATCAGTACAAAGGTGATTTTTCATTGGCTAAACAACTGAATTATAATGAATAGGTGTACTTTAATGAGGTGCATTAAAGGGCTACTACCAGGTGTATAATTACTGCATTTCGGCATGGTCGAGCATAAAATATGGACTAAGAGAGATGAAAATATTTACAATCGAATTAAAAATACTGTTGGAAGCAATAAATAAGTGGAGTATGGACTCAAGTATAATAAGCATTACACTGTGCTGGAAAGTAACAGAGATGACAGTTTAAAAATATGGCAGTCAATAAAAATACTATAAAACTGTGCAGCTTTTATTACGTAAATACCTTGACAGCAAATGTGAAATTCACTAGAGCTCGAGAAATAGTCAGACGTATAGTATAGACAGGAATTAGATAGGGGAACGTCTTCCAGTATCGGACACTTAAGCCTTTGGAACAATTGTGGAAGATTAAAGCAAGTCTTTGCAATAAACGTACTTCAAAATGATCAATTGGCGTTTACTCTCACAATCTCCATGAAATAAGTGATCTAAATTTAATACAAATTACATAAACAATTAAAGTTGAACAACCTTGATACTACCGTAGAGAAAATAATGGATCCCAGCAGCGGACAGACAGTAAACACTATTTGTCATACTATTTAAAGCAAATAGAAGAAATTTAGAATAAGGAATCATTAGCATGAAGGTATTTTCAAACGTAAGTGAACATTTTTTTATATTTATAAACAAAAAGGAACAACATTAGCATATACAACTTCTTATTAAACAATCCTTTGTCGCACTATTTGAAGACATTGATTGATCTATGTGGGACAATTATTGGATTTACTAACAATGATCACAAACAAAAAATCAATATTATCTGAATCGATACAGTCCACATTGTCCTAAATAGTTATCTTAGTCTATCAAGTACTCTTTCTCTAGTTCCTCAGAAAATGTTACATCAAATCTTTCCATTTTAGGCAGCATAATAATTGAATTCAGTAATTTTAGTTTCTTGACTTTCCATTAAGATACTTTTAGGAACAGAGAATGAGCAGCTGTCTCTCTGATGATCATTCTCTCTTCATCACTTTCTGCAATGAGCATTTCATATCCTTCCCTTCCCACTTTCCTCTCTTACTCGTTTCCGTGTCAGAATAAAGGCCTAGAAATAATCGCAAAACAAAATCAATTATATAGTACGCAGCCCTTTCAATATACAATCCAAGAACTATGTACAAGAAATGCTACGTTCACATCAAGAGATAGTAGAGGGTGCAGAGAATAAGACACAACACTTTGAAAACATGCACTTTGCAGTAAAACACTGATATAATATACTATAAGGATTTAACGCGTGTCTCGATCTGCCGAATCCAGTGAATCAATAAATACTCTAACGATTCATACTAGCCGTCTATCATCTACCGGACATAGCAAGAACTACATTTGTCCGATACTGGGAGCTGTCCGGGGCTGGGGGACGTTCCTCTAATTTTCGCTTCACAGTATTCTAAATTTGCTGCCAACTTTACTAATATCAACACTAACAGAAATCTCTAATTACGCTCTTAAGGCCTAAAGTGAAAATAACACAAAAACGTAACTTTACAATGAAACAAGCATGCTCCAAAAAATTGTTAATTTTATTCATTAGTAGCCAGATGATTCTAAAACAGAAATTCTGTGAACTACAATACAGTGTGTATGCATCATTGAATCCTCATATCCCTCCTCCCCCCCAAAAAAAAACTTTAGTGTCTCCTGTACTTCTTAGGCACATGCTTTCAAATAAGTATTTATTTATTTATTTGTACTGGTGGAGTTAAGGCCATCAGGCCTTCTCTTCCACACCACCTGAAATGCAATACAACTACAAGAAAAATTATACATCAATGCAATTAATCTACAGTAATAACGAGTGACAATGAATATGACATAAAAACAACTGAACGTACAAATAGAAATTGGAAATAATAAAAAATTAGTGTAACATATTAAATAATGCAAAAAAAAAAAAAGAAAAAAAAACAAGACGTAAAAACATATACAACAAATACAGTCACAAAGTATAAAATTATTTACCTGAAAAATATGGAAAATATACATTCTTTAATATATTTTCCTACGCACAACTGAATTACATTGGTGTTATTGGATAGGTAAACTTATCGACATATTACCGTACAAGTTTCTTTGAAATGCTTGAGATGGCTTCATATTCTTGGAGCATGCGCTGTGCTTAGTTGAATAAATATGCAATTTCGATTTCAGTCACACTATGAAGTGGATTTCACACTTATCGCAACCGATAAAGTTTTAAAATCCAAAATATTTACAATAACTACAAGAGGCATTTTGCTTAAAGAAGCGTCTATGTTAAATGGCAGTTCTGTAAGGAGAAATTAAATAGCCTGAGGAAAGAGTTAAGATTGTTCATTATTATTATTATTATTATTATTATTATTATTATTATTATTATTATTATTATTATTATTATTAATTTATATATGAAGACTGGAAAAACAAAGAAACTCACATAACGTTTAGATAATATAGGCCTACCTTACTTTTTTACATACCTTATATTGTTTAGTAAGATGGGAAATTAGTCTGAAAGCACTTAATCCTTTGCACTTAGACACTCACGTTAAAAGCATATTCATGCTGTACGTGCACTCGGAGTTGTGTAGGTCCCTGCCCAGAGTTCCAACTAGCTGACCATTACACAGGATGCTGGGCGGACCTTGACAAACTATTTTGTTTTCTGCATTTGGTCATGGTTTGCAGTAAGGGTGAACGGTTCAGTTCACATATTGTTACAATGGAATGTGGCGAGTAATGTGCAATACTCTCGTATCACGCTAGGATACAAGTAATGTGAATAACAAAGAACTCCGCTGAATATTAGATTAAGGAAGCTTTTCATAAAGCGAAAGGCGCACAGTGTCGTATTCCGTGTTATATCAACAAATGTCCACATTAAATAATTAACTTCAATATTATATAAAAGAATAGTTGCCTGAAATTATAAACCAAAGAATCCATGTCACGACAATGACGCGTTAATACGTTTGGTAACTATTAAGTTCTTTCGTTATGTTGCAAACTGTACTCTGTTTATGGTTTATTTTCTTGGACTACTTTTAAAAAAAGGCGTGCGTTAATGAAACAATTTGTTATGAAAGATTGATAAATTGGCAACTTAAGGCTCATTCACAATGAAAATTAAACATAACGTAAGCGTTAACTTAAGAATGTAAACGTTACGGCAAAATCAAGAAGTCATACCATTATTCACGATGGGAACATAAACATAACAGCAAACATACTTGGTAACCATGGAAACATAACGACGCCGGGGTGGGTATCCGGTGTGGCTTAGTGGACAAAGCATCAGCACGTAGAGCTGAAAACCCGGGTTCAAATCCCGGCGCCGGAGAGAATTTTTCTCCGTTCCATTACTCTTTCATCGTATGATGACGCAGAATATCTGCATGGAAATATCATATGTACTTCGGTACATTAAAATAATATATATATGATATGCGTAAATCACTTCGTGATTTAAGAAGGCGCTTATTCCGTCGGATCCCGTCCAACTAGTCACTCGTAACGAGTGTACCTCAGCACATGTGTGGACTTCAGTCCTACGTTCATAGATATCTATGACGTAGTGCAGAGGGCGGCCACTAGAGGGAATCCAAGAGTTGGAACTTAAATTGAGACGATTCTGTCCGACGCCGGGGTGGGTATCCGGTGTGGCTTAGTGGATAAAGCATCAGCAAGTAGAGCTGAAAACCCGGGTTCAAATCCCGGCGCCGGAGAGAATTTTTCTCCGTTCCATTACTCTTTCATCGTATAACAACGACGCCATTTCCTCATATTCTGTCGCATACTTCAGCGCTCCACGATTGTGTTCTGTTTGCAAAACACGTAAGCATAAGCATGAAAGTTTGCAAAACACGTAAGCATAAGCATGAAAGTTTGGAGTTAGCAAACTTCCATGTTAACGTCTTACGGTAATGTTAACGTCAGTGTTTATGTGAATCATTGTGAATGATCCCATTTAGTAGCCTGGCCGCAAACTTCTGTGTTTATGTTACGGTTATGTTTAATTTTCATTGTGAATGGGCCTTTACTAGTGTTAATTATTAAAGCACGTGTGGCTTACAGCTGTTTCGGCGTATACACCATCGTCAGAGCCTACTGGTTCATAGCGTTATCTTGATATCGCTGCCTGTTGTAAGGGTGTGTTTGTGTGTTGTAATGTGGAGTCAAATAGTGTGTTCTGAAATTGATCTGTGTGTTGAGAATTTGATCAGGGTGTGTTTTAGTGTGTCTGTATATCTCATATTGTTCTAGTGTGTTGAGTTTTTGGTTTTTGGGTTGGATGTGTAGGATTTGCATGTCTGTATTTATGTTACTGTATGTATGGCTAGCATTAGTTATGTGTTCGGCATAACCAGAGGACACAATACATCTACTTATGCCGAACAAATAACTAATGCTAACCATACATACAATAATATAAATATAGACATGGAAATCCTATACATCCAACCCAAAAAACCAAAAACTCAACACACTAGAACAAAACACACCCTAATCAAATTCTCAACACACAGATCAATTTCAGAACACACTCACTATTTGACTCCACATTACAACACACAGGCAGGATATCAAGATGACGCTATGATCCAGTAGGCTCTGAAGATGATGTATACACCGAAACAGTTGTAAGCCACACATGTTTAATAATTAACACTAGTAAGTTGCCAATTATCAATCTTTTGTAATAAAGTGTTAAAAGTAGTGTACACAAGATTCAAGATGAATTTGTTATGCATCCGAATAAGAAGTCAAATTCTATTTTTCTCCACTTCACACAAAACCCTAATAATAATGTCTATTTCATTTCATTTATAACTCATACTAGGCATGTCAAGGGCACGGATTTTTGTTGAATTGTTGGTCATTAGATAAGAGAGGATTTCCTCTATAAATGGGGTATGAACCCATTAGCTTACTTAGCTTACTTTTCTGCAAGGTTAAGAACTGTTGTCTTTCAGATTGCACTTTGCGAGCGCTTTGGTTTGGGTGAGCGACAAGGCATGTAAGAGAAACCCTCAATCAGAGGCGTACGTTGTGCAGGAAATAAGTTACTACAGTAATGTAAAGTTAATACTAAGCTATACAAAACCCTATTGAGATAATTTTATTTATGTAGGAAATATGTTTCGATAATCATATTAGATAATATTTCTTTGAAAACATACTTGACAATAATTCTCAACAAAAATTATTTCACATTATAACACAAACAATAAAAAAATACCACTATATTGTGAATTACACTACCCTTCCATGAATAAATGCGAACTAAGCTATATCCTAACATCTTTTCAACATTTTTATAGGCCTATATTGACGAATTTTTCAATAAAACTAAAATAATTCAAATCCCTTTTGTTTTTACACGCATATACAAACATCCGGGTTTGTCCTTATTTGTGAACGTTTCAATCTTCTAAATGTTTGTGATTCTCTCTAGAAATAATATTCCAATGTCAGTTTTGCTGGAAACTATCCTCATAATGGACTATATGTGAGAATCTGTCTAACGTGATCTTCGCCTAGTTTTGTTGAGATTCAATTGTGAAAAAACTGTACGCACCTATTAGTGATCCCAAATATTTAACATTAGTTCTGCTGCAAACTTACGAGCAACATAAAATGCAAACAAATAAATAATAACCACAGTGAAGGTTCTTAAAAATGCAGAGAACTTCTATGAGTGCAGGCATTGTCATACATGAGAATGAAACTTTCTCCTAGGGCATTAGCAAACGGTCTCTCAATTGATTGCAGAATAGAATTTAAGCACACATTATGATTCATTGCCCCTTCCAGGAAACAAGCCCTGTTCTTCTGTCCATCATTACTCCTGCCCACACCATGATCACACCATCTCCGTAGTTATGGTCTTCCTGAAAATGACGAAGACTTCTGATGATCCAGGTTGACGCCAAATCCTGACACGCCTTCTATTGAGGTGAAAGCTGAATCTAGACTCATCAGAAAACATAACATGAGTCCATTCTTCATTTACTCCAATTGACATGTTCTTGTGCCCATGTTAGACTCGCAGTCCGATTGTTTCTTCAAAAGGCTGGTACTCTAAGAGGACGTCGAGAGAAGAGTGATGCTTCGTGAAGTCGGTTCCTTATAGTCTGGTCACTTACAACTCCATGAGTATACTGGAGGATATATAAAATTGTCAGGCAGTGATGACCGCTGACGCTTAGTGTGCAGAATCAGACATCGATCCTGTCGTGCTGTTGTTTTCCTTCCTCGGCCTTGATGATGAACCTTAATCTCACCTGCGACTTGATAACGTAGCCATAATCAATTAATAACACTCCGTGATGTATTCAACACTCGAGAAACACAAGCCTGGCTTTGACCACTTTCATCATTCCAACAGCTCTAAGCATTCCAGAAGTTGTGAAATGACGAAATTCCATGATTAAATAAAATGACTTCGTATGATTCCAGCAATAAAAAAGAAGATATCTTAAAAATGTTATACTTAAGAACCAAGCATAAAGAGCTTCAACAGTATATCTATAAAAAGATATACCAATAATACATCTGTAACCGAAATTTTTCTGGTAATTTTCGATTTTCCAAAAATTATTGGTCCTAACATATATAATTAACCACCCTGAAACCGAAAATCGCTTTTTTGAAATTTTTGTTTGTATGTCTGTCTGTCTGTCTGTATGTATGTATGTTTGTTACCTTTTCACGCGATAATGGTTGAACGGATTTCGATGAAAATTGGAATATAAATTAAGTTCGTTGTAACTTAGATTTTAGGCTATATGGCATTCAAAATACATTATTTAAAAGGGGAGTTATAAGGGGGCCTGAATTAAATAAATCGAAATATCTCGCTTATTATTCATTTTTGTGAAAATGTTACATAACAAAAGTTTCTTTAAAAATAATTTGCGATAAGTTTTATTCCTTGAAAAATTTTGATAGGACTGATATTTAATGAGATAAATGAGTTTTAAAATTAAAATAACTTCCATCTAAGGCCGTGTAATGAATTAAAAAACAAATGACTTCGTCTATAAGGGGCCTTGGACAGCAACACTCGAAAGCTATGAAAGATAGCCTACAGGGAATGTTTCTGTGTTTGTATGAAGTAATATCGGAAGCTAAATTAACCGATTTGTATAATTAATTATTATTTCACCATTGGAAAGTGTAGTTTCTCTAGATGGACATAATGCTATAATGTTATTACAGTAACTTCTGATATAATATAATATAATATAATATAATATAATATAATATAATATAATATAATATAATATAATGTAATGTAATGTAACGTAATGTAATGTAATGTAATATAATATAATATGTAATATTATAAAATATAATTTAAGTTATTTGAAGGGTTCAGTACCATAGTAGCCCAAGCACCATTTACTGAATACGTAGAAAACAAGGGTTAAAATTAAGTTATTACCATAATTCAATGGAAACCTTTAACAAGTAAAATAAAATATACACATTAAATCTAAATGATGTCAATGTTCATTAAACTATGGTTGCATTTAATAAAAATTAAGAAACATGTTAAAGGAATTTTCATTGCACCAAATGAGTGTGTCTGGACCAAAATGATCACATTTTAATTATTTGGATGCAATTTAAATTAAGTAACATATTAAACGATTTATCCTTCTATCAAACACGAATGTTCCCTAGATCAAATGTCCTATTTTAATTATGTAATTACTTAATATTTATTTCTAACGGGTGCAGCGGAGCGTACGGGTACGGCTAGTCTATAAAATAAACGATTATTGTTCAAAATTTTGTCATGGCAACGCCAAGGAGTAAGTATTTTACTGATGTCATAATCAGAAATGTAGCATAAAATCACAGTCTAGTATATACAATTACGAAGCTTGAGTTGTGAGGGTGCTAGGAACAATAGACTGTGACGGTACTATTTTGCATTGCCTGTAATGAGGCGATATTAGCGATCCTAGTGGTTTGCAACTATCTATGGATACTTATTTACTACCTATTGAGCTTCGTGACAGTATATACTAACTAGACTGTGATAAAATACACAAGAAAAGTGGTATGGACTGCCTCCGTGGTCTGTTGGTCAGCATTCTGGCTTCCAGATCAGGAGGTCCTGGGTTCGATTCTCGGGGTCAGCTCTCAATGAATTTTTCTTGAAGAAGAAAAATTGCCTGGGTGTCTACAGTCTGGAAATTTGTATGAATGTGAGTGTGCCGGGTTAATATTAATTAACCAATCATCAAAAATATAAAAATACATAAGGACTGTCGCTGGGCAGTAACCTGAACACACGTTTCAGCGTCACATTGTTGACAAATAACTCCATCTGTTAGCACAACCAAAAAGCATCTAATAGATGCTATAGAGTTACCAACAACGGAAAAAAAAAGTGGTACAATTTCTAATTGTCCCTTAGAATTTTTGAGCAGTGTATTTGTGACCTAAGAGCCATCTTAGCTTTATGCTTTTAAGTCGAAATTAAATGCTATCCTTCATTGAGAAATAAATAATAAATAAAGTTGGATAAGAGTATTTTGAAACAAGGTGTGCTAGTAGGTTCATAGTAAAGCACGTTGCCTGCCTAAGTTCAGTTTGAACCCGAATACAAAGCAGAGGAATTTCGCTCTATCAAATCATCGGACGCTGTAAAATGAGAACAAAAACTGTTGAAATGTACACTACGCAGTATCATCGACACATTTTCGCACTGACCGACTCTTCAGCCACTATGTTAGTCACTGCTGATAGCAACAGCCTTTTATATACTTCAAAACACAAACTGAAGCCGTAGTAAACATTAATCATTCTTCACAATTAAATTTTATTTCAGAAAGAAACTTTTGTTTGAGTGTAAAGTATTTTCAGTGTGTGACGACTCTTTTTCCAGTGTTCAAATGAAAATCGTCAGAGGCTTACTATGAGCAACAGGAGTATCGGCCGGAGATAGCTTTAGGGATATTGACAACAATGGTAATAGGCTTTCTATCGGTATGTGTGACTGGCATACCTGGCACTGTTGTTACCCATAATGAAACAAATAAAAGTGAATGGTGCAAGATGGAAACATCCAAAAGTAAAAAGCGTCCTGTAATTCGATTTTTTTTTACTGTAGAATAGCGTACACCTGCCGAGATTCATTGCAGTATGGTTGCAATTTTTTTTTTATCCAATGCCACCAGGTTGTCTTTCGACATTTCTGGTCTTCTCTCCTGGCCGTGGCTTAGTTGTAACCCACTTCTGAGGTTGGGGCGCCTGGAAGGCGGAGTTACATTACCCCGATAATGTGATATGATGATTATGATAATGTGGTGCCAGGAGAGGTCTTAAATCTAAACTTAACCTAAATTCCAGACCATGGACGAATACAGGAATAATCCCCTTCAAGGAAAAATTCCTGTGCTCTAACCGGGAATCGAACTCGGGACCTCATGAACTATAGCCAGAAGCTCTGACCACTAGAATATACAATATATTGAAAAACGTGAAGGAAAATCAGCTGTAAGGGTTGGTGTGCGCGGTTTAATTCCGACCGAACATCGTGGGACCTGGGTTGAGGGACCGCGGTGATCCTTTCGCAGATAAGTAGCACAGTTCTGTAGGCTGGAGAGCAGAGGTCTCTAAAAAGCGTATCGTCTTTCGTGCTCTCGATGCTGCCCGCCGAACACAGTGTACTGTAAGGCTAGAGATGGGAAAGAGACTCGTATCTCAACAGATAGGAGCGATCAGTGGGGGATCGCGGCAACGGTCTGCTTATGTTTACAAATAATAACATAGAAATAATAAGAAATATCATACGTTTGTATATTATTTTGACATATATGAAGCTGGAGCCCCGTCGTTGCTATTGACACAAACCATTGCAAATTCAACCTCTTCTGTTCTATGGTGCCTTTCAGTTCCTGGAAAAGATCTTCTCCAGTCGTATTTTGTAATTACATCTAGAAGACATTCAGACACAGTAAAATGTTCATTAACTCCTCGGATGAAAATGGCTGGGTGAGGTTTGTTATTTCTGTCTGTGCTTTCCTCCAATGCAAGTGAGTAAGTTACAAACTGGTTAATTGTGGTTTCGACTTCAGATTCAATTACATTTACAATCTTGAAATTCCTTCTCTGAACTGTAATTGGAAACAATTCAATTTTCTTAAACTTTGACTTCGTTCTGGACACAGTATTTTAGTAACGTCTTGTGTGCACGATTTTACAAATGACGCTTCTGTAAAGGGCTTCATTGATTTTCCAATGTTCCAAGCTAGAACATAGCTAGCAAGAAGCTTTTATTGTTTAAGACTGAGGACACGTGTGTGATTCGTGTTTGTATTTTCTTATGTTATATTTATCAAAATATTTGTGGGCCTACGCACTTCACCTAAAATTAAACGAAATCTATATGTTTGTCATGCGGAACTGAGTGTAAACGTATTGTAATATACTGATTATTATGTATGACCGACAATTATACAGATAGCCCCAAAATAAATTATTTTCACATGTCCAACATGCCTGTATTTGTATGATATTCTTTGTGAATAGTCGAGTATTGTCGTCGCATGTTGAATTTTAACACACCCTTAAAATTTTTCGAACAAATTAAGCATTTCACATTCTCCCACTAACACAAAAATATTTCTCTCCCTATTTATCCTTGAATGTACTACGTCCATGATTAGAAGACATTGTGAAACGGTGGAACACTCCGACCAACACAATGATAATGGCAGTCCGCCACTGCTCTTTGTTTGCGCATAAACACTGAGTACAGTACAGGTGGGGATGGGTGAGGCGGAGCGCGCTCATTACGTACTGGCTTCGGTTCCGTTCAGGGGCTTACTCGCGAGTAGGCTTTTGGAGACGTCTGCTGGAGAGGGCCGCGTCGTCTGTGATTCAAGGCTAGAGTGCTGACTATCCATCAAGGCGGCCTGGTTTCGATCACCGGCCAGATTCTGATGGAATTTGTGGTGGACCAAGCTGACTTGCAGAGGGATTTTCTCGCCGTACTCCCGTTTCCTTCCACCATTCCACCAACACTTTCTACTTCCCCTCATTTCATCTATCATCCGCAATAGTAAAAATAGTCTTGGGTGAAATTTTGGGGCTAGTACGGTTTACGATGCTGATATAGGAAGAGCTTGGGGCTCCGGGCCCCTGGAACTCATCAGGCCACTCGTATGCGGACGGGACGTGGATATATCAGGGACTGAGGCAGGATGGCCCACCTGTCAGCGTCGGATTCATGAATATCTCCTCTCTAGAGGCCACCTGTCGGACTTAGATAATAATCGCATATAAGGGCGCACAATGGGCCGAAGCGTGCCACGGACCCAGCCCACGTGAGAGCCAAGCCAAGCTACAGAGTATGGAGGCGGCCCGCAGGAGAATCTGGGTAATACAATGGGTCCATACAAGTGAAGGGGTCACCAGTTCGTGCCCCTCCCCCTAATAGACTGCTGCTGCTGGAGGAGGATACCTTGCTACAAGGCTTCCTGAATATATAACTTTGACTGCAAGCAGTTTCTTACATAAATACCTAAATTTTGAGACAATCTGCGTGAATCATAAAAACCTAACTTCACATTAAATATTTTCTCGGCCACAGCCTAGTAGCACTCGTTCTCCGAAGCTCTATTTGGACGGTTTGGACTCTTACTTGAGTTGATTACGGGATTGAATCTTCATCTGGGTTAGGTTAATGCATGGTGAATTCTCGAACTCGTCTCTCCAAACGACCATTTCACTAACAAGAAACTTCAGTTTATACAGCGTGATCAAATAACTGATTACAAAGAGGTGTATTCTTAGTGCGAGACTCTTGGGTAGTTTCACAGTCATGTGTGTAGAGCAGTGGTTCCCAAACATTTGGGCGAGATTTTTGTTTACGTTCCCCCCACCGAACCGGTTCTTGACCCCTATTCAAAAATACAAATTCCTGTAAAATTGCAAACAACTATAATTTTACTCAACCACTGGACACCAAGTAAAGTACGATTTAAAAAAACATTTTTTTAGTGTTTTAGAAGAAACTAAAAACAATCACAACAGTGACAGATGGATACTTAATCTGTTTTTTAGGCACTTGCATTGAACTGACTGAAATTCAAAAAAGAAAAACATAATGGAAAAACTCACTGTAATACGTGTCTACTTATGAAATGTTGTTCCCCTCTCTCCGCAGAGTATAGGCGAGTTTTGTATCAAAAATAACTCTATCTTCCATAAAAAAGCTTAAAATTTTTTATAACATTTGCAGCCTCGTATTTATGCAAAATAGTATAAGTTACTCATCTATGATTGCTATCAAAGCAAAAGCGCGAAATCTCCTTGAACTTGAAAATGACATCAGTGTACGTATTTAGAATACAGAGTCCAAATTTGAGAAGCTAGTTAGTGAAAAAACGGGCAAATTTATCACATTAATAATTTTTTACTTTATACTCGTAACTACTGAAACAACCATCTTATCGAGTACGTTTATTTAAAGAGTCTAATATAATTTGGCTATATCAGAAGAGATTGGATACTATCACAAAGAAACTCCAATTCAGATTAATGTAGAAGATGAGTGGAATGCTCTCCAAAATATTTTGAAGCAAGCCTCTAAGGAAAGTTTGGGCACAAAAAGAAAATGGTCTAGAAAAAATGGATTAAGAACATGGGATGATGACATAGCGAAAGTCATATCAGATAAAAGAGAAGCCTATAAGAAATATTTGTCTACTAAAGCAGAGGAGGATAAAATAGAATATCATAGAAAAAGAGCTATCGCTAAAAAAGAAGTACGGAAAAACCATAGACATAATTGGGAAGAATTTGTAGCTTATTTAGAGAATGATTTGTACAGACCTCAACCACAAACATACAAAATCCTTAAGAATTTAAACAACGAAGTGAGAGAAAATGTTTAGGTAAATGTTTTTCCTTTAGAAAATGGTTACAATATTTTCAGAAATTATGGTCCCAAACTGTTGAACCTCTTGAATTACGAGTTCCTGCTAATACTGAAATTGAACCTATCTCCAAATTTGAACTAGTTCAAGTTTTAAAGAAAATGAAGAACAATAAAGCCTCAGGAGAGGATTTACTGAATACTGAATTGTTTAAATATGCAAGCCAGTCATTTATAGATAGACTCCTTCACTTTCTAAATAAGATATGGACAGGAGATGATATACCAACAAGTTGGACAAAATCAATCGTAGTTCCTATATTCAAAAGAGGAGACATAAAATCGTATGACAACTACAGAGGGATCAGTCTATTAAATACAGGACATAAAATCTTTATCAGCATAATCAAGAACAAATTGTATAAACATTATGAAACACTTTTCGGAGAAGAACAAAATGGCTTCCGAAAGGGAAGAACATGTTGCGATGGATATTTTACATTAAATTTATTGATGGAAAAACACCGGAAATTCAACTTAGAAACACATATTGCTTTCATTGATTTGGAAAAAGTATTTGATAGGGTGAACAGAAATAAATTATTAAATGTATTAGCCACAGACCATGTTCCACAACAACTTATAGCAAACATATATAATATCTATAAAACAAATCTAATTGCAGTAAGGTGTGACAATAAATTATCGCATTGGACAGAAATTCATACAGGAGTAAGACAAGGCTGCGGCCTTTCACCGTTGCTATTTATTATATATATATATATATATATATATATATATATATATATAATATATATGAATCAAATAATTAGAGAATGGAAACAATTGCCTCATGGATATATACAACTCAATAGATATTTACAACTAGATTCATTAATTTTTGCAGACGATTTAGCTCTGGTGGCATCATCAGAAGATGAATTACAACGTTCAACTTTTAATTTTAACAAAATTGGAATTCAATATGATATGAAAATCAATAAAGAAAAAACTAAAATTATGGCCTTCTGCGGAAAATACCCTGTGCCTAGCAAAATATGTTTAGATTAAAAAATATTAGAAAGGATAAATTATTTTACATATCTCGGATACACATTATCATTTTTCGATTAAGTAGACATTTCACAGAAAATTTCTAAATACACCAAAACAATGGGAATAATTAACACCATTATGAAACCTTCCCTAGTACAAAGGCATACTCGAATTCGCCTATATAAGACCTCGGCGAGACCTGTACTTTGTTACGGCAGTGAGGCATGGACACTGAGGAAGAAAATGAAAGCAGAATAACGGCTAATGAAATGAAATTTATGAGATATACAGCAGGATATACGAAATGGGATCACAAACGCAATGAAGATGTAATGGAAGAATTACAACTAGAACCTGTAATTAATCACGTAAAACATTATCAGAACAACTGGATAAATCATCTGCAACGCATGCATAGAGATAGAATCCCAAAAGTCATGCTCCACTATCGTCCAAACGGGAAGAGATCTCTCGGTCATCCAAAGAAGCGCTGGATTGAAAATTCAACTGTGAGATCGTAACAGGCCATTTGGCCTAATACTTGGAGGGAAGAAGAAGAACAACAACAACAACTACTGAAACATATTTTTATGTTAAACGTTGTTTATGTTCCTGTAGGCCTATACAAAATAAATGTATTTTAACAAGACTTTTTTGTTTTTTATTAATCATCTATACACGACCCCCACTTTGGGAATCACTGGTGTAGAAACTTCCAACGTTCCGGCTCCATCATCATGGTGAAAGGGAAAGAGGAGCGAACCTATCTGTTGGATGCGTTACCAGAACTATCCTTCAATATCCAACCTAACATGTATCCTCATTTTCTTTGCATTTCTTGATTATTTATATAGCACCGAAACGTTGGAAATTTCTACATCTATGATATGATACATACCAAAGCTCTGCACCATATTGATCACCGTGGACGTGTCAAATAAATAAATCTTGTACCGTACCTGTTCTTTACGATTAAATTTTTCGATAAATTTATTGTACATTAAATATGATGGAAGTTTAATAAATATTTTATAAATTGGTTCCTTGCTCACTGTCAGATTTTCCTCCAATTTTCCTCTCAAACACTGCTAATTGAATATATTTCAATTCAACAATACAGTTTCTTTGCCCTGCCATCTATGAGTAATATTTTGTACTGTTTTCTCAATTGAAATCTGTGATTATCATTCGTCTAGTAAAGGTCTCACAGCTTCTTTGTTCCACCTAGAGTCAGCCATGTTTAATGTTTACGCTTGAACTTCGCAATCTGCACACCATATAGCGTTACTTCCACACACCCGCTTCGCTGATTGGTTGGTTTCATCCATATTTGACGAAAACAGGACCTGCCTGCTCTATTTGGGAAAACTTGTGTTCAACGTTTAACAAAACTCGGTTTTACTCAAATTTAACCGTGAGCAACAGGGATTTGGTTGAATTGAATTAAATTTCTTGAACAATAAATTTAACGAAAAAGTAATTTGGACCGAATAGTGTCGTAATCTCACAGGAAGAGCACATCAAGTTACGAATAGTAAGAGATGAGCTGAAAAAGAAAGAAAGCAAGAGAGACAACTAGGCACCTTCTCCTTCAAAAACAAGGAATGAGATTAAAAAGACACTTGACCAATTATAAAGGACCAATAAAATCAAATTATTACGTTGCCTTAATGCAGCCAACTGTAATTCATTACATTACGACAATTTAAAGCTAACATCAAATACATTTTGTTGTTCTAGAAATCAATCAAGCAATTTTATTATAAGCAGGTGAAATGAAGTGCATCGCGACCTTGGATTATTTCGTAACTTAGTATTTCGGGACGCGTTGTGCAAGCAAGCAAGTTTTTATGCGGGTGAAGCAATTTTGCAACTGTTCGGTAAGGCCAAGGCTGCAGATGCTAATTGACAATTCTTCATAGTTTTCCACGCGAAGCTTCTACTGGGTATTACCTGTTCACAGTGCGCATGAGTGGGTGGTATACAATTATTTACATCATCGCAAAGCCACGGTGATTGCAGAGCAGGGGACGTTCAACAAGACAAATGAAGCAGCGTGCCACTAACCGAAACACACACCGTTATTATATTACACATGCTCCAACCTCACGTGCACTGCCGCTGTTGTTGCTTAATCATTGTCAGACTCCGTCCAATCTAAGTGTGAATGAAAAATTTGGAATCATAGTTCTTCTTCATCATATCAAGGAATGAGCCGTGTAAGAACTTGTAAAAATAAATACTACTTACAAGCAAAGCTCACCAAGTGATACTGGATTTTGATAACGATTTTTTTCCCCCATACGTCCCATTTGAAACAAGAAACCTCCCTATAAATTTCTACATCCGGAGAAGGCCTAACCTTCGAGATATTATTTTTCAAAATAATCACTTGATACTCATATAAGAGGTGTGATCATTAAATTTCGAGACCTATCCCACAAATGGAAATAAAATTACCCGATTTAAATTTGGCTGCCATATATATTTCTTTTTTTTTTTTTTCCTTTTCTTCATATTTTTGGGGTATGGATTTCATATTTAGTCAACTTCTCTTCATATTTTTTCCGCTCTTTAGCGATAACGGACATCTCATCTCTCATCCATAAAGAGAACTCTAGTCCATCAGGTGTTTCGGCTCCACAATGACAATAAACTCGATAGTAAGACTGTTTGTATAGGGTAGAGGTTGCGTAAATACTTCTAGAATCTTAAAATATTCCAAAATAGCTACAACATATACCAGTCAAGTCAATTGATGCCCATAGGAGCAGGAGCGCGCTTTAGAGCTCAGGAGAGCCTGAGCACTTTACGGCGGAAATGAAAGAGACAGCCGAAAGAGGTAGTATACGCCGCTTGGTCGAGCTATATTCAGGGATGGCCAGCACTGATTCAATAGATGAAGGGAAGAAAACTTATTAAAAACTGTATCCATGTTAATTTTTAGATTTGTTTGAGAAGTATAAGTACATTATGAGAAAGTTAGTTTTAATTTTAATGTTCATTTTTCACAAGTTTGATTTTTTTGTTCAAAGAAATTTTTTTTTTTTTTTTTTTTTTTTTTTTTTTTTTTTTTTTTTTTTTTTTTTTAGAAAAGTGAAATTTTCAGATATAGCCCTATTTATTTGGTGGCCTTACAGAATGTTTTCGTAAATCTAATATACCGTAAATACGTATTACTAAAGATTGTGTAATGAAAATTTTGAAAATATTCGCATGGAAATTTTTTGTAAGGAAATGAATTAACAAAGCAAATACTGTTACATCATAAGCAAAAGATACGTGCCCATGCGTTGTAAAAATGTCAGCTCTATAGCTTCCAGATTTCGAGAAAATAATTTAATATTCTGATGATAGGAAGTTGCGCACCAATATCACTTTAAAAGCATAATGCGATAAGAGTTTTGTTATGTAATATTAATTAGTTACACTTACAACATATATCGCACCTAGGTAACGTTGCTTTGTACTGTAACATTGTTTTGATTAGTTTATTGATTACTTTTATGAGACTAAAGTTACCATCAATATCAATTCCAACTTATCATGTCACACTCAATCTCCTTTTTTTTTTTTTTTCGGGTTATCACTTTCTTTATGAATGATGTGTTTCATCGATTTAGTACAATACAGTTGTACTACTACGGAATTTATGTGAATCTTCCTTCTCAACTCTTTATTATGTTATTAACATGTATAACATAATTGCAATATTAAGAAATTGGTGTTAGTACTTATGTTTTACAGACAATATAGATAATATCACACAGAAATAAACCATATAAAAATAACGACATAAAATTTCACGTTCCGTTTGAAGTTTGTGCACCACTGTTTTCTGAATCCAACAGGTTGCTTATTCATATACACAACTCTTCCTCTTTCCATACTTAGCGCTTGATGCCCGGGCACGAGGTCAAGGTCAGAAAAATGCGCTTGCTTTGACATCACTGACATATACAGTAGAGGAGACTTCGATTTTAAGTGTCCTCCTCGAAAAGTAACAAGTTAAAATTCTAAATAATTTTGTCGCTCTTCATGCTGCTTGTGGTGCACCAGGGATAGTGATTAATAGGAAATGGTGCAGTGCTGGAAGCGGTGACTGGAACATTCCGCTGCAGTCCCAATGGCCACTTCGTCCACCACAAATCCCATCAAAATTTGAAATCGGGTCTTTGGCGTAAAAAAGAACACTACAGCCTTTCAGCCAACGACGCTGTGCCCATACAATAAATATTACTTACCGATTTAGGTTGATTTCCTATTGATTACTGATTATAACGTGAGCCAGAATTTTTATAAGTCTTTACGAAACCTTTACAGAAACTAGTATTAGTTTAGTATTAAAGAAACGAGGGACAGATACTGGTGCAGATTCCGCATCGCAGGTTTTTGGTAAAAGGCAAGCTGCTACAAATGAGATCAGATCTTATATGAGTACCATATTTGGTGAGACACTATAAATAATAAAAAATATCTGGAAGGCATATTCACAAGTTACGGACCACTCTGGTCATGTGGGTCATCACTTGAAGCAGTGCCTGCAGATAAAGAAAGACAGAAGACAAAAGCCTAATCACAACGGGTACAGAACCGTAAGTGTGAAGAAAATATCTACATGCTAATGTTCGGTACATGATTTGAAAGAGATGGCACAGTAAAGAATCTCTTTTCTGTCTTACGTGTCATTTTCTATTACATAAATACTTTAAAATCGCAAATCTTTCTTTCACACTTAAACTGGGCACATTTTAAAGCTGTAAAATGACTATAAACATGGAGTGCTCCGATAGCATATGTTCATGTTGTTACATACGCTCTATAAAAATATCTAAATGTGAGTAAGGTAAAAAGGTAAAGGTATCCCCGTAACATGCCATGAAGGCACTTGGGGGACATGGAGGTAGAGCCCCGTGCTTTCCATGACCTCGGCACTAGAATGAGGTGGTGTGGTCGGCACCACGCTCTGACCGCCTTTTACCCCTGGGAAAGTCCCGGTACTCAATTTTATAATTATAATAATAATAATAATAATAATAATAATAAGGTAATATTTATATAAAAATTGAAGTGTTCAGAACCATAGTGGACCAAACGCCATTTACTAAAACCGCAAAAAAAAAAGGGTTAATATGAAGTTATCACCATAATTCAATGGAAACATACAGCAAGTAATATAAAGTATACACATTCAAACTAAATGTTATGTCAATCTTCATTAAACTACGGTATTCACTTAACTTTAACCCTTGTTTTTTCCGTTTTTAATAAATGGCGCTTGGCCCACTATGGTTCTGAACCCTTCAATTAAGGTATTAGGTGGTTTTTCGGATTTACTATTTTTTTTAATTGTGGGTACTTTACTCTTCGTCATTCGCCCATATGAAGCGAGTTATGTAGACCAATTTACCGACAGAATCGTTGCCCAGGGTGCGCTATACGAGGCTCATCTACACTGCGATGAGATGAGAAGATGATGGAGATTTGTTGGGAATCCACAGGGGAACCGGAGCTCCCGAAGAAAACCCCTGTATTACCTGGACTACGGGCCAAGTTATAAAAAGTTATAAATCGGGAGTATACCGGGGTTCGAACCCGGGTCAACAGGATTATAAATTAAGCGCTCTAGCCACTAGCCGGATTTACTTTTTGGCATCAAAAGACAAATACCGATATAAGAACATACATTATTTTTACAGAATGTGTAGAAAATAAAATAATGGAATAAACAACTACGAAGGATGCCTGAAGTTAGAACTTCCAAAAAAACTCTTTCTTACCACAGTGTGGGCCTTAGCTCACCGGCCCTGGCTGAAGAGGAACATAACAGGGGAAACTGGGTGTGGGGATGTAAAGGAAATGATAAGAAGTGTTGTCAGGCTAAAGGTCAGATCATTCAGCTACGGTCTTTCAACTATATTCTGGTTGGTCTACAGTTGATTGCTAATTGTTATTTGATTTCTATTGTAAATAACCTCTCACTTTGTTTTTCAGACTAATTTGCTGACTTCAAAATGGTAAAAAAATAATAACTGTTATTTTTGATCGGTCAATTTCCTTCAGGTTAAATTAATTTTAAAATAACCGGTTAACAGATAACCGGTTGTTTTCGAATAACGTTCCATCCCTAGCGTCCTCCGCCGTAGTTTTGCGGTCTAAGACATTATGCATAGGACTCACGTTACGGAATGCGCGATGGTTCTAACCCTCATGGGGAAGGAAGTCTCTCATGAAATTTAGGTTAGTGTATGGAACGGTGCTCACTCAGCATCGTGATAAATTTTGGGAGCTATCATAGGTAGCGAAATCCGGTTCTGACAACCATCAATGACAGGTGAGATGATCATCGTGCTAACTACACGTTACCTCCATTCTGGTTAGATGATCATTCACCTCTGTTGAGGCATGTGGACGTCAGACCAGCAACCGGCTGGTCGGTCTTGGCCTTCATGGGTTGTCACGCCACGCATTTATTATACGTAATACTAGTCAAGTGAAAGCAGGCATAGGTAGAGGCCGACCTATCTCTAGATGGCAATAGCATTTCTCACACACTTCTCAAAGCCGGAGAAAAACAGATTATATTCTTATGGAATAGCATTTTAATTATACGTATCACTTATTATTAAACTAATTCCAGAACTTTTTCCGGGTTTTATAGTAGGCTTTATTCACCTGTTCAAGTCAGACACAGATCATGATGTAGACACTGAACATCAGATTAGCACAAGACGATCTGGCAATTCTGATGTTACTATGGTGAAGACTCTCACTATTGTCTTCGGTTGGCTTCACAACTTTAAGTATACCCTTTCCAATTGTGCTTCTCAGGAACGAAGCTACATGTGGGAACTGACGAGTGGTGTTAGGAACGTGAAGTAACAGAGCTGCAGCGTGATGTAATAGTCGACGATGTTTTATTTTAAAGTCACTGACGTCATACGCCTCTCTTGGAGACTGACAAAGCAGGAATTTGCTTATTATTTTGTTTCCCTATGTTTGCAAATACAAATCTGTGACAACACAAAGGTAATGTATTAACAATTTCACCAAACGATCTTAAAATTTTCCGAATGGCAGAACAGTGTAGTGTGAAAATATGCATAATATCTAGGACTACATACAATATGTATATATTGTAATATATAAATGTATTTTTTTTTATTTTATTGGGTTATTTTACGACGCTGTATCAACATCTAGGTTATTTAGCGTCTGAATGATATGAATGTGATAATGCCGGTGAAATGAGTCCGGGGTCCAGCACCGAAAGTTACCCAGCATTTGCTCGAATTGGGTTGAGGGAAAACCCCGGAAAAAACCTCAACCAGGTAACTTGCCCCGACCGGGATTCGAACCCGGGCCACCTGGTTTCGCAGCCAGACGCGCTGACCGTTACTCCACAGGTGTGGACTATATAAATGTATATATGCCTATATATGTAACAATAGATTCCTTAATAATAAATCGTTATACGAAATGGAATAAAGCAATAAACATAATCATAAATCACTATCGGCAACTGATTAATATTCACTGTGATAGTGCAGGAATTGAAGTAAGGATCCCCTATAGCTATCATAGTGTCCTAAAAATATGTTGACTTTATATTGCTTTAACTCAGCGTTTCTCAAACCATGGTCCGCGGACCACCTGTGGTCCTCGAGATCTGCCTTGTGGTCCTTCGAAAAAGACAGAAGAAAAAATAAAATTCAAACGAATTGCGTATCACACTATAACTGAAAATCTCAGAGTTTGTAAATGACACATGGCAATCGCCTTTCACTTTTTCTCCCAGTACTGACATTTTATGAAATTTATTTACCGTACCCGTCTATCGACTTCCCACTCTACTCTCAGAAAAAAAGAGGTATTTAAAGCACTATGAACGAGATGTTTCTCTCTATCTTTTCCCTGCACATCTGGCGCCGCGCCTGTAACCCACCTAGGGACTATCCGAATTCATAACAGGGCTAAAGTACCGAACCTTTTCATGTATTTATGACTTTCTTAATATTTTGCACATTGAAATGGTCACGTACTGTACGTCGTACACCAATAATAATAGAACATGCAAAACTGCATCTTTACTTGTTGAAAATCGGGCATTTCTCTGCATTAATTTTTTTTATTTCTCTTTTTGCAGATGATGATATAAGAAATTTTCTTCTATTAACATTAACTTAATTAGTTAATACTAACATAAAATTGAAACAAATTAATTTTAATTAATTATTTCTACATTAAAATGTAAGTATATTGATTTTAAAATATGCTACATAAATGATAAATTTACTTTCGAAGGGAACAAGAGTAAGGTGGTTCGCGGAACTGTTCTGACTTAAAAAAGTGGTCCCCACTTCAGAAAAGTTTGAGAAACGCTGCTTTAACTGAATACAGGTTACTTGTATACTTTCGCATTATCATCAATCATCATTACAGACAGAATTTTTGTGCACTATCAAATCATAATATGCATGCATTCATGCACTATCAAATGACCAAATAGCACAATGAAGAAAGAAAACACTAAAAGTATGCACTATCAAAATTGAAACTCACATTTCATTTTCGAATGACATAATGTAGCTCATGTTCAAGTCAAGTTCATGCGTTTATCTATCAAAATGTTTTTGTACATCAATATGAACTTTCTAGGTCACAAGAAGGGACAAGTGCAAATTTATATGATAAAATTTGAGACAAAATGAAGATGAATTCTGTGTCTTCAACATTTTCACCACAAATTATTTTTTAATGAATATATAAGTTGCTAATTGGGATTTCTATTAATGACTTTGTCCAGATTGTTTTTAGCTGACGTAACCATATTCACATGGACAAACCCTAAAGACTTTTTAACGTATTCATGAATTCCAAGGGAATCAACGAATGGTAGGCCCAGAGTATCAAACTTAGTGCGATAGGCAATTTTGCAAAGTCTATCCATTGTGCCATAAGATCATAATTTTAATCGGAGGCATTGCAAGCAATACTTTACTCTTGACAATTCACCAAAGAACGTAAATGTAGTAATTCACAAAGCAACTGTACATCTACTACAGATCTATTACTTGTCCAAATTAAAGGCATGTAAGAAACATGTCGACAAACTGAGAGGGATGCATGAGAGGCATTCTTTTAACAATAATTTTAGCCTCAGTGTGAGGCTTGTACAAAACAAGATGGGAAGGGGAGTTGAAACTTCAATGTGACAATACAATGAGAGGATTAGCTGGTAAGGTTCAGGAGTTCTCACGTAGAAGCCTTTTAAACCATTAGTCCTTCCACTTATATTTTTCACTAAATGCACTGAAATTCTGTATTGCAAGCTCAGAAATAACAAACTCTAAGAGGCAACAATTATAGAATGCAGTACTTTACAATTTAACATAAAATATGCATTAAAAACTATAAAAAAGATTCGTAAAATGCAACATAAACATAGCTATACATATGCTTTATTAAACCTAAAATCTTAAAAACATGCGTTATAGAAGAATTTATCCCTAAACGACCAAGACATGCAAATATGCACTGAAAAAGTATGCTTATTTCGACTGACTAAGCCAGAAACTGATACATCGTAATAATATCTGACATTACGAAGTTTGAGAGATGTAACAAGCTTATATAAAAACATGCATTTGCATGGAAATTATATTTTTAATCATCATTATTAATTTCTGTCCATATTACTCTCGCGGCAAATACATTGAAACCTAGGGTAAATCAGGCAAATATGGGCACTTTTAAGGTAATATCCATGTTACCCTATAATGCTTCGTGAGTTGCAAATCATCAGATAATATGTTGGTAAATTTGGATTAAGGTGGCGAACCGTAGTGTGAATTGTGTATACGATTCTGGACATGTGAACGCTACAAATGCAATTATTATGAATTACACTTTGGAGTACAGCAAAAATAATGCACTTGAATACGAACGCACCTTCTCAACAAATGCTTCTTGCATTTGTCCTGCATGTGGAGGAAATGTTTATACTGAGCAAAATGGAGAGAAGTAAATACAGTGTAAAGGATCATGTGCTTTTTGGTACAATGAAGAATGTGTTGAAATAGAAAGTGATTCATTTTTCTGTGATGACTTCACGAAATAAATTTAGAACATTATTTTGGCTTCTTTTGCTTTTGTTCTTAGTCTTATAGGGTGCTATTCATAGACATTTCGCTAGCCCGCGCTACGAGCGTGCTAAACTAGCCCCGCCTATCGACTAGTTTCTTGTACGGGATTCATACCATATCATATCGCTAACACTGGTTTATGAATACAAAAAACGTTAGTTCGCTGATCATCCACCGGAAGCCTGCGCTAAGAATGTCTATGAATACGGCCATTATAGATTTATACCATTTTAAATAATACTTGTCACTACTCCAAGTATTTTTCATAGTCTCTTTTTCTCATTGAATGCGTTAAATCAATTTTTAATGTAGTCTCAGTGTTTACTTAATATCAGTTTTTTTCTTTCATTTGCTCAGTGTTCTGTTACTTCACCAATAACTTTATTCTCTGAATGGTTAGTGTAGGAAGCATTAAATACTTGTATTTTGTATTAAATGTATGCTTGAAAATTTAAAATGCATTTAATTCCTATACTGCTCATATTACCAACATATTATACTTACAATGCAGATAATATGGGCACTTCTAGTAAAAGCATATATATGAGACATAAAAGAATAATTTTAACATTTGAATGGGTTATATCTTTTAAAATAGGTGTACGCTAAAATGTTTTAGGTTTTAAAGCTGTTATTATTACTCAAGTGCAAGATATAGAGTAAAATGCCTTATGGTGCCCATATTTGCCCGACTTCCCCTATTTAGAAAGTAGTCACTTACAGTGATATAATTTATTAACTGTACAATGTATAAAAATAGCGTATTAGATCAAAAACTGTTTTAAATTAAGAACATAAAGAAAGGTTTTTTCAGCTTCTTTTGACAGTATTAAATATGAAAGCAGTAAAGATTTAAGTGCTGAACTGAATATACCTATTTTCAAGCTAAGTTACCTGATATTAGACTAAGAGATGCACAAGACTGTAAAGACATCGTTAATCTTAAGTTCCTTCACTTGCATGGAACAACTAAATAAAAAGTAATTCTAATAAGAGTCAGTATCAGAACTACAAGAGTACATTTGAATAGATGGTAAACGGGCTAATCATCATTTGAAATAATGGAGAAAATATGCTTTTGAATTAATTAAAAAAAGAAGATTTTTTTTCCACTGCATTTATATTTTTATATTAAATAGGAAAGATGTTTTTCTTCGCATTAATAGTTTTGTTTTTAGATAAATTCAAAAGCCATTTTGTCTCCATGACGGTTAACACGTTTTTTCGAGCACACATTCATTTCAAGTTCACCTATTTATTACATTGATTAGTAAATATTACAGGGCGATTCACGAGGAAAGGTAATAAATTTAGGATACGCTATCTTAAGCCATTTTGAGTGAAAAAGTTCATATGAACATAGGTCCGTTTTCGAACGATGGCGGAGGTAGATGAATTTTTTTTTTTGTAAAAGTCTCGCCCCAATGTGAATCAGACATTACCATATGCTGCTGACGTGGTAACGTGAGACAAGGTCACCAATCGCAATGAATGACGTAACATTGGAATCTGCATTGTGAGTGATGTAGATAAGAAAAACAAACCGGGTGGTGGGGCATTACAAATGTCCAATCGTCTGCCCTTGTCTGATGTAATGACAACAGAACCAGCACATAACACAAACTATCACATATCAGTTCACAGCAGTTCTCAGCTAACTACATTACAGTAGTTATACAGGTACAGTTATCGGATGTGTTAATTTGTGTTTTTCAAGATTTCTTATAAATTTTCGACTGCAGAATACGCCGATATTGTGTATGTTTATGGTTTGTGAGAGGGAAGTTCCTTGCGTGCCGTCGCTGAATATGAACGACGCTTTCCAAACAGAAGGGTACCATACCGAAGAGTATTTACTATCTCTGGGGTTGGATGAAAGACTTGGTATAGCAAAGGCAGAGGGAAACGAGAGAGGTGCTAATTGACCGTATTTTGAATGCGGCATAAAGAACAGCCACGAGCAACTCTCCCGGGCGACGACCGCGATTCACGCTCGAGCGCAACAGTGCATTGAAGCAGAAGTAGGTACCTTTGAAAATGTGAGAAAACATCGACCCCGACTTCTAGAATATTAGGTATGTATGCATACTTGAATATAAACTTTAAATTTGCCGTTATCTGTCCCTAAATGCGAGTTAGTATACCTTATTTTATTTCATGGAGTGCAGTTTCATAGAAAAGACTTTGCCGACAAACCTTCTACTGCCCACTACTAATTTGTTGTCATAAATAAATGTCTTCCTTACTGTGACGGAAATCTTGTCTTCTCCTGTTAGTAACCAATCACAACCCTCGTTCAAAAGAATTGACAGGTGCCCGTCAAATCTACGTGGAGGAAGAGTTGTCGCATCTTTTCCGAATTCCAAGAATCCCGTCAGTTTCACTGCATAATTTCGACGGTCACCAGGATTGTGGCAACTGTGCAAAGCTGGGACGAGGGACAGGATGGAATTGTCAGAGGTGTTTGTGTAGGAAGTCATAAATCTGTAAGTGGCTGTTCAAAGGAGCCACCGAACTGCACTCCTTGAAATGAAATAAGGTATACAATGGAATCTCAGAAGTTTTTGTGAAATCAAAGAGCTATATCTCCGTAACTGTTCGAAAACGGATCCATATTCATATGAACTTTTTGACTCAGAATGACTTCAGAATTCACATCCTAAATTTTTTACCTTTCCTCGTGAATCACCCTGTATATATATTTTGCTCTCCGACAGATATTGAATAGGTTGATAGCTAACACTAAGAAATGATATGCAATAGAAGTTTTTATGTACGAGTATATCGAAACACATCATGCCGCTTCTGTTGTTGGCAGATCTTACCTGCCCACAGCTATCTAAACCGCATAACTTGAATAAATTACTTCAATTTCTACCTCGATGTGTTCGTGCTTAAAAAAAAACAACTTCCTAATGTACCTAATCTTATACATGCACGCCTTTCTAAATAAACATAAATAGTAACCAGTAGCAGTGTTACTTTCACACAGAACTGATATAAAAACAAGTCAAGGAGGAATGCTGGTTCGTAAGTCTGAAAGAGAGAGGTCTCTGTCGTGCGTTCCAATTACAGTTCCCTTTCTTAAATATTGCTCACTGAATTAAGCGTTCATAGACGAGATAATTAATTTGTACGCTTTTGTGTAAAATAAAATCAAAGATAAATCTGTGAAGGACAAAGAACGAATTACGAGTTCGATGACTGATTGCCATCTTTTGTCTACTGTTTAAAAGGAAATCTAGTGAAATGAACAAAAATAAGATAAGGAATCCCGAACTAAACCTCTTGTAACATGTTTACCAGACTGTTCCAAGTCCATTTTACTCAATTTTTTAGGAGAGCTATTTTAAGTTTCCGACTTTCGAAACTGTAATAATATATTAAGATATAACCACAGTATGTTGCTAGCATGTGTTTAATGATGTTTTTGGCATTGTTAATTAGTAAAATAGTAAAAAAAAAATAAATGTTATTCCTAAATGTAAGTGGGCATAGTGTAAGGAAATCATTATAACAATAAAACCAAAGTGTTCTATGCCCAGCAGAAATCAATAAATGATAAATTTTATTATACAATGGACAATGATACAACACATTTTCTTCTCATTCTTTCAATATAGCATTACAAATTTGCCTTTCCACTAGAGAGAAGTATTTTCTTTTCGTCTTTTCGTAACTTGGTTTTAAAAAATCCATAACTTTGAGAAAGTGCATCTATTCAATTCCATTTTTCACTGTAAAGATATCCCTGCTATTTTTTTACCCCCACTGATACACCATTTCCTCAGATTACATATACTGTACCTAGAGATAAGTACTTGCACAGAGATTTAATGTCCTGTATCTTCTTCTTACCAATTTTCCGAACACTAGCACTTAATGTTTGTGGGATACGTAGTTACATAGTGGTATTATGCTGTGCCCTGTTTTTTTTTTTCATGACTTCTTCCTTGAATTCCTCTTTACCAAAGATGTATTGTTGTCCAGCTCTCCTCTTTAATTTCATTTTTCAATTTTTTTTCAGGCTTTTAAAATTCTTCTTTCTCCTTCTCCTTACTGAAACTGATGTTTGAGAAAATTCTTCACTGGTATCTCGTGATGTCCTTGGTACTTGCTCTACTGAAGAAA
Organism: Periplaneta americana; assembly: GCF_040183065.1. NCBI lineage: Eukaryota > Metazoa > Arthropoda > Insecta > Blattodea > Blattidae > Periplaneta > Periplaneta americana. The sequence goes on from NC_091128.1 coordinate 64,186,802, forward strand.
CATGGATTTGTTCATTGCTATGTTTATTTATCTTAGCACTTCCATTTTGTAATACTTCCCAAGAAATGTTACGCACAAGAGTAGTATTATTGTTTAGGTTTTTGCCTTGTGCGAAAATCTGTAATTTGGATATATTTTTCATGTGGTGTTCCTATAATTTCCTGCTTGAAGTAGAATCAACATGGTAATCTGGATTTTTCACGCTGTTATCTGAGTCCCAATTCATTTAAAAAAAATGAAATTAAACTGAAATTATCACAAACCATCTGCTAAGAAGTCAGAGAGCATAAATATGCAATTCTCCATTAAAGAATTAAGCAAGCTAACCAACACTCCTTATACAAACACACTAGAAATTAAATTTGCACTAAATAATAACGAAAAATCTTAAAATAAACTATAAAATTCATAAAACTGTTCCATTTTAATTTAAAAAAGTCACATTTAGCTTAAATGACAAGACATTATGATGCAAATAAGAAACAGTATTTAGTTGTAAGCATCTAAACACAGAGCAAATGATGGTAATAGGTAAAATTGGACTGGAACATTATGGAATGAAAATGTAACTATATAAAGGACATGGAACAGTTTGGAATAGCATCATAGCAAAATTATGCGGAGGAATATTTACAATTTTGTTCGATTCATACATGCAGACAAGGACATGGAACATAATGAAACATAAAAATAATTTTGTTAAAAAGTTGGACTTAGAACAGTCTGGTTTCAGCCAACGATACGAGATTTCTATAGAACAGAAAAATGTTATGACAGGTATTTTCGTGTTACTTCAGTTTTATTGCTAAGTCTACTTTACTACATTCCTATAACCCATCATTCACGGCAAATAGGATCCTAATTTTGTCACAATACCTGAACGGCGCTTGTCAATCACAACACAGTGGATTTTGGAATACAAGAATAATTAAAAAAAGAAACATAAGAAAAATACTTACATTAAATTTAACATCAAAGAAGTAGGTAGGAGACGTGTCAGATTGCTCAAGGCGCAAACACTCGACTCAAACTTATAGCATTACATCACACATTCATTATATATGAGGTCTCGCCTACCTCATTGAATATTACACGACTACTATGAAGTAGCCAATGTGTATTATCACCATTTAATACGAGAAAAATTCGTTCCGGCACCGTTAGTCTCTATTTTTTCTGTTTCAGATACAATTGTACTTGTTAGCATTATACCATTAGTTCAATTGACAAATGTATTATTTTCTTCCGTCATTCCCAAAGAAACATAACATCACTTCTTCCCATAAAAACAATTAATTAACTTATTATTCAAGACATTAGTTTCTTCAGGCACTTGAAAAGAAGACACAGTACGAAACATGGATAAGAATTAATTGTATTATTATTATTATTTTTATTTGCATATTATATATTTACATTTGTAATCATATCAAATTTCAAGGGACATATAATTTGTTATATTCTCATGTATACACACACACACACACACACACACACACACACAAACACACACACACATGGTGTTTCCGAGGTGGTGTTAAAAACTTTCAGGGATGATGGCGAAGGGCACATGTATCAATTTGAGATAAGGAACCATGGTCCGGAAATGACTGAGTCGAAAGTTATAAGCAAAAGTAGTTGTGTGGAAATGGAATTGTAATTTCGCACCACGTGCCCTTCTTCCCTTAATTTTTGGAACAGTCGTGGAAAAATGATATGAGCCGGATATCTCCTACGTGGGTACTTGCCCCGATACAATCTGTGAGCTTGTTTACTGTTTCCATTGGCTCATCCGTATTCTAAAATCAGGTCTGCTTATTCCGCTCTCGTGTACTCCTTCATTTCACTAGGACTGATCGACTGGACACTGCAACTTGTACACATACACTGTTGTCTACAGATGTGCATATCAGGACCGACCATGTCTGTTACACATTACGCTATCTGCATTGCTTTAGTGTAGTTTCCTATCCCCATTCCTCAGACAGCGCATTGAATGGAATACTGTAAGTAGACAACGTAAACAGTATGTGTAAAATGTACAGATAAATACACATAAATAAGGTGTACAGAGGAATAAAATTATTTCATTTCCACACAACTATTTTTGCTTGTAACTTTCGACTCGGTCATTTCCGGACCAGGGTTCCTCATCTCAAATTGATACATGGGCCCTTCGCCATCATCCCTGAAAGTTTGTAACACCACCTCGGAAATATCCTGTATATATAAATATATACACGCACACGCGCACGCGCGCACGCACACGCGCACACACGCACACACGCACACACACACACACATATATATATGTCTTCCTTAAGTTTTCCCTGTTAATTTTTTGTACCGAGTTGTTTTTATTATATTCCAATCTTTATATCTGTATTTTACTTTCTTATTTCTATTATGGTATTATTTTCATATTGATTAGTGTCGATTTTGTTATACTGTTATTTTCTGTAATATATTTGTATTCTGTTCTTTAACTTTTTGTTAAATTTCACAGTTTTGTGGCCTGGTAGAATATAAAAAAAGGCCCTATACTCTGCCAGTATAAATAAATATATTTATTATTATTATTATTATTATTATTATTATTATTATTATTATTATTATAAATGTTGCGGATATGTTTCCAAAATGCATAAAACATTTATATCTTTTTTGTATTCCAACATTATAAACAGTACTAACTTACCGTTAGTGAACACCGTACATAATATGCCTTATTATTATGGAACCAGAGCCGTAAAACATTACCATGCCAACTAAAACGTCATGACTTCTACTATGACGGCATTGCTTTTGCCACAAAGTTAACATTATGAAACGATTTGCCATGCTATAATATTTAATATGTCATTGTTGTCATAGCAACCTCTTTTTTCATAGACCATGATATCAAACTGCACATCATTTCAAATCTGATATTGTTACTTTATTCATTGTTTATAATGTTGTCGTACAAAAAAAGTATGAAACACATTTATAATCTTATACAGGTATTGCACTCATCAAAATTAGGAAACTCGCTTCGCTCGTTCCCTAAAAAATGACTCGAGCCATAACGTGTAACATTATGAACTTGTATCATAATACTGTACACTATTACACACGAGGCGCGTCCATAAAGTAACTTTCCCACTCGTCCCATAGCTAGCAAACCATATGTTGCGCGAAGCGACTGCGTGTACGTGATAGAGTAATGTCCTGCCATGGCGCATGCGCTATCGGAACTTCCCGAGTGTCAGTAGCTTCGTTGCATTGGTCGAAGATGGATGTTCCTATTCCAGCTCCCGCCGCGTGAAGTGCGGTCAGTGATAAAATTTTTGAATGCACAGAGCATAGCGCCGATTGAAATTGTTCGTCAGAATTAAGTGGATGAGAATTGTAGGAGGACTTTTAAGGCTTCCTTTGCCACTCTTGGGTTAACAGGAAGGAAACTTACCAAAAATTCTTCCAGTTCCGTAATTTGAAACTGTATTTTGATGCTTGAGTCACAATTGAATTCAATTACATCCTCTAACATCTCATCTGGAAGTAAATCTACATCTATGGTGAAGGATGAAGTTGCTAATTTGCTTTAACTCATCTTATAGGAGATCCAAGTGTGTACTGATATCTCTTCACTCCTTGAATCATAGTTTCCTGTCTAGAAGCTAAAAGAATCGAGGGAATAATGGAAAGTTGGTCATGAGAGTATCCAGTCAATGTTTCCATATTTGGATCTTTTCCAAGAAGACATTTATAGAGTCATGAACATTCATTATATTAGAGATTTTACCTTGTAATCTGGAAGGAGATTATTCACGGCTTCAAATAAGTCACCAAGGTATGCTAGGGAGAATATAAAGCTATCTATCATCAGTGAAGGAATCGCAAAGCTCATCTTTCCCTTAACTCATAAGAAACATTTCTACGTCTGATTGCTTAGTATATTAGACTATCCTGTTAAATTCAACAAACTTCTGTATAAAAAATTAAACTTTTGCGTTTCGCACTAAGACCTTGACAAAGGATCTCAAAAAGACGGGTATGGACAGGATTTGAATTAATGAAATTAACCAGTTTCATAGCCATTTCCAATGCACGATTGAGCTTCTTTGGCAACGTTTCCAGAAGCCGTAAGTGGCGGTAAGTCCTCGTGAATCATCCTGTATATTGATCAGCGGGGTGCGGTGATGACGCTTTCGGGGAAGCAATTCCATGGAAAAACTATATGTAGGCAACAGCCATCGAAGCCCAGTCGAGGAATAGCATACATACAGGCATCGCTTCCCTTCACGTCACTCCTCCGCACGCCACTGATACTTTTATTTTACTGGGTTATTTTACGATGTTGTATCAACATCTAGGTTATTTAGCGTCTGAATGAAATGAAGGTGATAACGTCGGTGAAATGAGTCCAGGATCCAGCACCACAACGTAAACAATAAGGCATTAGAAATGAGACATGTATAACACATAGCAAGAAAAAAGAAAGAAAGAAAAAAGCATAATAAACCGTAAATAATAAGTCAAAATGTGTGATATCTATACAATACGGTACGCCTATATAGAAATATAAAATAGCATTAACAAAAAGACAGTGAAGTACAGAAGATACAATAAACACAATTTTAAGTACACACAAAAACACAAACAAATTATGATAATAAGTGCCACGAGGTCTCACATGATAGACGTAATACGATAGGTAATATGGGGATAAATAATGAAACAAAAACAAATAAAATAAATAAATATCACTAGAATGTCTAAACCATGTATTGTGGGTCCCTATCACCACAGCATGGCGCGTCCTCATGTTGCGGATCGAGGAGACGGCCTCCAGATATGGAGGGTAACTGTGAATATATTGAATAAGCAGTCGCGGACAGCCGATGAGGGATGGTCCTGCAGCTTGGGGGTTGGACGAAGGGCTAACAACCCATCACCGTAAAAAAACAGCTTGTTACGAAACCTTCAAATAAGCCTCGGAATGGGACTGATTCTCTGGCACGAGCACAGCAAAGGAATAAGGTCTTGAGATTTGGTACTTGGATATTCATAGATTTCAAAAGGACATATGACTCGTTTAAGAGAGAACTCTTATTTAATTTGGTATTCCCAAGAAACTAGTTCGATTAATTAAGATGTGTCTCAGTGAAACGTACAGCAGAGTCCGTATAGATCAGTTTCTGTCAGATACGTTTCCAATTCACTGCTGGCTAAAGCAAGGAGATGCACTATCACCTTTACTTTTTAACTTTGCTCTAGAGTATGCCATTACGAAAGTCCAGGATAACAGAGAGGGTTTGGAATTTGAACGGGTTACATCAGCTGCTTGTCTATGCGGATGACGTGAATATGTCAGGAGAAAATCCACAAACGATTAAGGAAAATACGGGAATTTTACTTGAAGCAAATAAAGAAATTGGTTTGGAAGTAAATCCCGAAAAGACGAAGTATATGATTATGTCTCGTGACGAGAATATTGTACGAAATGGAAATATAAAAATTGGAAATTTATCCTTTGAAAAGGTGGAAAAATTTAAATACCTGGGAGCAACAGTAACAAATATAAATGATACTCGGGAAGAAATTAAACACAGAAGAAATATGGGAAATGTCTGTTCTTATTCGGTTGAGAAGCTTTTATCGTCCAGTCTGTTGTCAAAAAACTTAAAGTCAGAATTTATAAAACATTATATTTCCAGTTGTTCTATATGGTTGTGAAACTTGGACTCTCATTTTGAGAGAGGAACATAGGTTAAGGGTGTTTGAAAATAAGGTGCTTAGGAAAATATTTGGGGCTGAGAAGGATGAAGTTACAGGAGAATGGAGAAAGTTACACAACACAGAACTGCACGCATTGTATTCTTCACCTGACATAATAAGGAACATTAAAGCCAGACGTTTGAGATGGGCAGGGTATGTAGCACGTATGGGCGAATCTAGAAATGCATACAGAGTGTTAGTTGGGAGGCTGGAGGGAAAACGACCTTTGGGGAGGCAGAGACGTAGATGGGAAGATGTGTTGGAAGTCGTCAGTCTCTGTAGTTATGCAATATTGTACGGTAAGCCTACAATTTAGAACAGCGTATATTTATTTAAGACTATTTATGAAATATAAAATCAGTGTATGTGTATGTTCAGTCAGCAGTCATAAGACAGGTCTGAACGTCATAACTGACATCAATAAGGCAACACTCATGAGGAAACTAAGTCAGGTGATAATATGGTAGGTTGGCCAGTTTCTTTGCCTCGCCATTGCACACATCGCTGACTAGTAACAATTCAGTAAAGAGACTTGAGATGTATGCAACAATTGTTCTCTCTCTGACACATATCACCAAGTGAGAAGTACTGCTCGATAACAGATGTAGGTTATCAGCCAAAACCTAAAAGGGATGTAAATAAAATCAATAAAAATGTAAAAGGAAGTAATGTTCATTGAATGGAATAAGAGACATTCAATAGTCCAACGGCAACATAATTAGATGAGGTTTTTGACCTGCGAAATCGCATGATTTAAATCAGTGAGATTTTTATGTATGAGCAGTGATGAATTCCGAGGTACCTCCCGGATTTCAGATTGCCTCTCCCCAAGATTTTAGTGTATTTAAACTAATAATATAATCCATCTTGAATCTTGCGTACACTACTTTTAACACTTATATATAAATGAATGATTAAATGGCAAACTTGCAAACTCATCCCTACAACAGGCAGCGATGTCGAGATAACGCCGAGATCTAGTAGGCTCTGATGATGGCGTACAGTATACACCGAAACAGCTGTAAGCCACACGTGCTTATATAATTGATACTAGTAAGTTTGCCATTTAATCAATCATTAATAATATAATTTACACAATACTGTATTTCAGTTTGATAGAATTTTTCGGGAACTGAAATAAATTCAATTTAGATTTTCGGGTAGACTAGTTGTTTCCTTCAAGGTTTCGTTTTATGTTGAGGGTTTTAGGAAAAGCTAGTTAGTGACATAATTGGTATATTAATATTTGAGGAGAGAAATTCGCTCCGGCGCCGGGGATCGAACCAGGGCCCTTGGTTCTACGTACCAAGCGCTCTGACCTCTGAACTACGCCGAATTCAATCCACAGCACCGGATCAAACCTTCCTCCTTCAATGTTTCCCTTTTGGCCTGACTCCAAGCTAGGCATATACTGTATATTGACGTTTTATGTCCAGGTCAACTGCCATTATACAAGGGTGACTAATTTGGCCGGGATTCCGCAGTAAAGTGCACAGAATATACATTGCTAGCTATGAGAATATAAAAAAGATATATTAATTTGTCCTACAGAATAATCTCTGTAATTAATTGACAATTAATATTTGAGGAAAAAACGTCAACATATATGCGTAGCTTGGAGTCAGGCCAAAAGGGAAACATTGAAGGAGGAAGGTTCGATCCGGTGCTGTGGATTGAATTCGGCATAGCTCAGTGGTCAGAGCGCTTGATACGTAGAACCAAGGACCCGGGTTCGATCCCTGGCGCCGGAGCGAATTTTTCTCCTCAAATAATAATTGTCAATTAATTACAGAGATTATTCTGTAGAACAAATTAATAAATCTTTAATAATTGGTATAGCTGAGCCTATTGGCTGCTGATACGGAGCCGCTGGGCTGCTGATCCGGAGCTGCGTTCGGGCTTGGGTTGGATCCCCCTTTGGACTTTGGTTTCTTCGGAGGTTTTCCCCAGCCGTGGGACTGAAGCCGGATGGTCTATGGCGAGTCCTTGGCATCAACCACTTTGATTTGATTACCCCCTTTGATTTGATTACCTGGTTGGGTTTTTCCGAGGTTTCCCCCACCGAAAAGGCAAATGCCGGGTAATATTTTGGCGAATCCTCGGACCTCATCTCATCTCACTACATCTCGCCAAAATGTAAAAAAAAATTGTACAAATTTGTAAAAATTGTAGAAAATTACTAAATTGTAAAACTACAAAAATTTGTAAAAATTGTAATTGTAATATTGTAAAATGTTGACATGTTCCACATCTTAAAGCTTCATTGCTCATGTAAGATCTATGGAATAAAATAAATGAATGAATGAATGAATGTTGAATTAAATTATCTGAATTTTCAGTTTTGATTGTTACAGTTAAGAAGTCACGAGTGCTGTGTGTTTATTGACGCAGCTTTCAGTGTCAGTTTTATTTAGTAAACATAACAATCTTGTTTACTAAAATAGTTATAGCATATATAGTAAATATAAACATTTCAGTGTACAATGACAGAACAAACACTGTTTATTTTTTGTAAAAGAAAACGCGTTGTTAGGAGTTAATAGAAAGTGTAGCCTTTGCATTGAATGAAGAAGATTCTCAATTGGCTTTAAGTGAAAGCGAAATCTGTGAGCCGGTAATTCCTTGTGTGTTACCTTCTTCTAGTGCTGTTAGTGATGAGTCAGTGAATAGTCATACAGTAACTCTTCTTATTCGGAACCAAGAGAATACCTTTAAAACACATCATGCAGCTTATATTAACCAGGCTTGAAGGAACAGAACTCTCCATCGAAAATGGGACCTTTTGTTTGGGAATTATCTCTATCACTTAGATTAATTATAATTTGATAGTACAAAAACTTTCAAGTAGGAAAATGTAAGCATATTTAAATACATGTTTTTTTTTTCTTTTAACTTGTCTTTATAAAATAAAAGTTCCTTCTGAGTATAGAATGAGTGGTTTCTCACGGAGTGAATGATTTCTTGTTATTGAATGAATGAATATGTACTATTTTGTTTTTATAGAGTCAAGGAATTACTTTAATAGTGCAAGTCAGATTTTCATTTTATTTTTTTCATAATGGTTAAAATTTATTTACATGGTTATTTAAAAATATTTACGGGGGGAAAGTATGCATGGAATCTGTTGTCATTAAAGCATACTGTTTTCTATTAGTTTATTGCTTCGATTGAAGTGTACATGCGAAATTGTTTTCAGTACTGCATACTGTTCATATCAGTTTATTTGTTCAGCTTGAAATGTATATGTGATTTGATTGCAGTACTGCATACTGTTAACATCAGTTAATTTGCTTAGCTTGAAGTGTACATGCGAATTTGTTTACAGTACTGCATACTGATTATATCAGTTTACTGGTTCAGCTTGAAATGTATATGTGATTTGGTTTCAGTACTGCATACTGTTAACATCAGTTAATTTGCTTAACTTGAAGTGTACATGCGAATTTGTTTACAGTACTGCATACTGATTATATCAGTTTATTTGTTCAGCTTGAAATTTAAATAAGATCGTTTTCAGTACTGCATACTGTTTGTTTATATCAGTTTATTTGTTCAGCTTGAAATGTATATGTGATTTGGTTTCAGTACTGCATACTGTTAACATCAGTTAATTTGCTTAGCTTGAAGTGTACATGCGAATTTGTTTACAGTACTGCATACTGATTATATCAGTTTATTTGTTCAGCTTGAAGTGTACATGCGAATTTGTTTACAGTACTGCATACTGATTATATCAGTTTACTGGTTCAGCTTGAAATGTATATGTGATTTGGTTTCAGTACTGCATACTGTTAACATCAGTTAATTTGCTTAACTTGAAGTGTACATGCGAATTTGTTTACAGTACTGCATACTGATTATATCAGTTTATTTGTTCAGCTTGAAATTTAAATAAGATCGTTTTCAGTACTGCATACTGTTTGTTTATATCAGTTTATTTGTTCAGCTTGAAATGTATATGTGATTTGGTTTCAGTACTGCATACTGTTAACATCAGTTAATTTGCTTAGCTTGAAGTGTACATGCGAATTTGTTTACAGTACTGCATACTAATTATATCAGTTTATTTGTTCAGCTTGAAGTGTACATGCGAATTTGTTTACAGTACTGCATACTGATTATATCAGTTTACTGGATCAGCTTGAAATGTATATGTGATTTGGTTTCAGTACTGCATACTGTCAACATCAGTTAATTTGCTTAGCTTGAAGTGTACATGCGAATTTGTTTACAGTACTGCATACTGATTATATCAGTTTATTTGTTCAGCTTGAAATGTATATATGATTTGGTTGGAGTACTGCATACTGTTAACATCAGTTAATTTGCTTAGCTTGAAGTGTATATGCGAATTTGTTTACAGTACTGCATACTGGTTATATCAGTTTATTTGTTCAGCTTGAAATGTATATAAGATCGTTTTCAGTACTGCATACTGTTAATATCGTTTAATTTGCTTAGCTTGAAGTGTACATGCGAAATTGTTTTCGGTATTGCATACTGTTTATATTAAGTTATTGTTTAGCTTGAAATGTACATGTGCATCATCTTTAGTATTGTATACTGTTATGTTAGTTTTATTTGCTTAATTAAAAAAAAAAATGAATAAAATGGTTGGAGGCGAAATCAAATATTAACAACGATGGAAAAAACTAAATATAATTGGTTGTATTTCGAACGCACTCGGGGTGGTGCAATTTGTATACTGTTCGAAATGCATTTAAAACTGATCTAGAACCTCTTCAAAAACAGGTGGGGTGTTCATTACCACCTACTTAAAAAACTTAGAAAAGCTACTGGAAGACGCATTCGTCTAATTTAATAGGTGAGTAATTACTACCTGCACAAAATTTAAGGGGTTTGTGTAGAATGACACTTATCACCGACTTTATATGACAATTTTACACAGAAGGATAGTTATCTAATCATATCCACCATGTTTTACTTTACATAATTTTTGTAATTAATGCCGATATTAACATTCAGTTGTATTTAAAACAAATATGAACGAATGAAAGATTTTTTCTTTAATTGAACCCATTTTTCTATGTTCTCTTTTACATAGCCTCTGTTGTCGTTGTCAGGTTCGTAATATATGAATTATTGTTTCTTTTGTTGTCCGTTTTACCACCCCAGCATGGTATAAATACCCCCGGGGGGAAAGGTCTGAATTCAACACTGTCTATGAGGAATATTGAAGGAGGAAGTGTATGAAAATAATCCATATGCATAGGGATTAAAAGTCAATATATTGGACTACGATAGCTAGGATTAGAAGTGGTAATTGTATCTGGATTGTGATGGAGGGCATTTCTAGACTCTCATGCTTACTTGTTTTTCGCCGAGTGTTCCGTCGACATATGACTAGAGAAGGCGACTTATATATTAGGGTAGAGTGAAAATACGAAGTTTATGGAATCAAACTGTAATACTAGGGAAACGTTGTGGGGTGATATCGTAAAGAACAATGCAATATATGTTTTCTCCAGAATAATATTTAGAGGTGGTCCAAGAGCAACATATTTTGAAATTTTCACAAAATTTTGAGGTTCAGATTTTTTAGTGAGAGAACATTCTCCCGTGATTTAATCTGAACAGGATACCAGGAACATGTTAAAAAATACATTTTAAAAGACTCGGCATATTTTTGGTTCCCTGTTGTTTCATCTTGAAGTGTCACAAAAACCTCAATTTATAAGAAAATTGTGAATAATCTTAGGTATGATGTAATTAATATAATAAGATTAATGGAAATTCATTCCTCTTATGTTTCAGGGTATTTAAATCAGAATATCTCTAATTAATACAAGAAATCTGACCTACCCTGTATTCGCAATGGCAGAGGGTCTGAACCCATCACAAATTACCTATCACCAAGTAATGAAATATTATCTATGGGTCAAAATGAATTAAAATCCGACTTCAAATCAAAAGAATCTACTGTTGGAGAGACTTCAGAAAGAGTTGCTATCAGAACTTCGGAAATCCAGGTAAAGGCATAAATTCCGAAAGTCAGTCATACAAGAATACTACAAATGATTCGTGTTTACTTTGATCAATACACACACTTAAAGAAGCCTTGTAAGAAACGACATAGTGGCGATAACTGAAATGAGAACGTTGGAAAATTCAAACAAGAAACAAACAAACTATTTGATATATACAGTTTCAAATGCAAAAAAAAAAAAATAATAATAATAATACTGTAAGCCTAATTGTGACTGGGACCGCCGTGTTCCAAAACAAGAAAGAGTGTTTTACTAGAGCAAAGAACAGAAAGAAGGAAGATAACTAGACCTGTTGATTCAGTTACTACTCAGAAAGAAATGAAAGAGAAAACAAGAATAAATTCTAACTGAAAAAATAAATGTGCTAAAATGGAATTTTTGTCATATTTTATGTAAAATATTATATATTTTGTCCTTTTAGATCCCCTAAAAAATATTGTATACTGAAACCCCAATATAGAGTCTTCCATATAAAATTTAAATTTGTGATTTTACAGCAATTCATTAGCTATGTAATGAAAAACAAAATAATAGAACAAATATACAAAGAGGCAAAAAAATTATAATTTTAAGAAACTTCAAAGCCCCTGGGGCACCTCAAAAATTAAATATAGAAACTCAATATTTTTCACATTCCTAAGTGAAAATACACTTTTTTGCAACTATTAGTCTACATTTAGAAAACAGATAAAAACAATGTCATGTATAGATTCACTCCACCCTAATATACGTACTCAGCCTCGAACAAAAAGGAGTACTACCAAGGATATGACCTTGGTGGTAATGGCGGCAAGCACTTAGGTCTGACAAACTGACTGCAACTATTTGTGCAACTATTTAACCTCCCTTTACAGTCCACAGCTGTGGAGTAATGGTAAACACATCTGGCTATGAAAGAAGCGGACCCGGGTTCAAATCCTGGTTAATCCTGATTGGGGTTTTTCCGGGGTTTTCCCTCAATCAATTGAAGTAGAATTGCTGGGTAATTCGGCATTGGATTTCGGAATCATTTCTTCATAATTAATTCACATATCATCATCATCATCCATACAATAGCCCGGGTTAAGTTCATGGTGCGGCGTGCTGTACTTGTACAAGAGTGTGGCCGTTCGGCTATCTAATCATTTACAAGAATAGGAGTAGTAAGAACAATAAGCCTCAGGCTTCCTTTACTCTGTAAACCTTCATGGTCTGTGACAGACGATAATATTACGTTTTACTTTTTCATGCGTACTATTATTTTTTTCCTTCCTAATTTCCTTGCATGCTTCACGATCGTGTTATCTTCGTGAGTTATGGTAATATATTATCAAATGCTTGAAAATAATACGGTATCTTATTGTGTATCTCATCAGAATGAAAAGGAAAGATATCACTACCAAAACAGTCAAATTTCTTATAATAAACTTTGTATTTAAATATAGGCTTAAGGACTTTACTAATAAACGGTAAAATATTATGCACATTATTTTGTGGTTTTACAAGTATAGTGAGTAAGCAGAGAAACATAGTGAATCTCCAGTGATTTATATTGGGTGTGCAGTGTGTTGTAGTGAAAGTGCAGTGAGCTTAAAAGTAAATTCTGAGAGTTATAGTGGCTAAGAAAAGAGATAGATTTATAGTGAAAGGGTGTGAGTTATAGTGAACGTCCCAAATGGCTTGTAATCGGGTTTAGGCTAGCGATTTGAGGTTAATATAGTGAGTAAAATTCTACGGAATAATAAGGGTGTAATTGATGTTTTGTTATTTGAAGTGTTGTATCAGTGAAGAACTGTGTTGTGTCAGTGAAGTTTTAAAGTTTATAGTGGTAGTGCAAAGTATTTGAACAGTGAAATGTTTTTGAAGTGTTAGTAAAATCAGGATGTCAGTGAAATGTTTCATAGTTCCAGTGCAGTGAGTGAATTGATACCGAAATGAGTGTAGTGCTGAAATGTACTTATGCAAGTATGAACATATATCATATATACTCGTGGGTTTAAGCTCGAACTTAGGGTTAAGATATAAATTAGATTTAGGCCTACTTTAATTAATTATGTTATATTAAGTGACTGTGCTTCATTTAGTTCAGGATGCCCCTTGTTAATATTATTATAGGCCTATATTGCTATTATTATTTTATTATTAATATTATGAATTGTAATTTATTATTAATGTAATTATTGAGTGTAATTAGTTGCCACTGCCACCGGGTATTTACCCACTTGCAGTGTGAATAAATACATACATAATAAAAAAGGTCTTAAAACCTTTCCAACTTTAGAAACAAACAAGACTAAAAATATATAACACTTCAGCAATAGCTACGTTATTGTATGGAAGTGACGCAGGGACTATGAAAAAAAAAAAATTCTTCATCACCGCAGCAGAAATGAAATTCATGAGACGGACAGCAAAAGACGCATGGAAACAAATACATAAGTACTGTCTGAACTTAAAAGGTCAACCAGTTCTTGACAAAATCCACAATTACAGAAATAAATTTAGACTACATATCGAAAGAATGTCTGAAGAGAGGTTACTCGACTTACCATCCAACAGGAAAACGGAGCCAAGGTCGACCTATTAGAAGAATACTGGATGGACAACGAGATAGGAACAGGTTCTAGGCCTAGGTTCTTGACATGATGATGATGATGATTTATTATTATTATTAGTATTATTATTATTATTATTATTATTATTATTATTATTATTATTATTATTATTGTGTAACTGTAATTAAAATACGTACGTTGATTTCAAACAAAGAGAATCAAGTAAGTGTTCTCAGGTCAATTAAAAAGCGTTTTAATCCTGGTCGCCATTTCCCTACATACTATGAGTATGGTTACACATTCTAATGATTGTTGTCAGCACAGTTATTGATTTTTCTGGAATTGTTTTTTTCTTATAGATTACTGACAAAGTTATTTCAACACGAAAAAATATACATCACCCGTTAGTTGCTCGACAATGCCGCATGGCACCTGGCCGAAGGTGAACTGCATACCTAACATCTGTCTAATAGCGACTAATGTTAACGGGATGTTACGGGACCTAATCACTATCTCTTGCACGGTGCCAGAAAAAGAACACAATACTAGCAACGATATTAAAATGACGTTACCCTACATTATGTTATGATAATAAAAATGGTGAAGGCTATAACTCGTCACACTTTCACACAATCTCATGAATTCATATACACAGTAGTTACTCGGAAGGGAGCGAGGTTACAGATTGGCATTAAATCACGACACTACGGTTTGCGGTTCTTATCCCAAATTAATAATCATAGAGTAGAGATTTTTTTATGTTTAATATTGGTCGACCAGCAAACTTGCTATATAGACCACTGTTAAATTATGGAATATCACATGCAGAATATCATGCTGAGGTTGGCTCTAAAGGCTCCTCTAATAATTTTAATTAATTAATTAAACATTTTTGTGAATTATGTAAACAAAAATATGATGATTTTCTGTGTTAAATTATGAAGAGTCATCAGTATCACTAAGAAGGATGTCTTGAGGGAGTTTCCTTTTAAGTCGAGATGGCTGACAAGATCTTGCTCCAATGTTGTATGTCACAGCTCCAGGAACACCAGGAAGTTTGTTGAAGAAAGATTTTGACATTGAATGGATGTACTGTTCTAGTGGAAGAATTCCCAATTCTTGATGCAGTTGTTGATTTCTTACAAACCAGGGGGCATTTGTTGCAGTACGCAGGAACTTGTTCTGGAGAACTTGTAGGCGATGCATGTGTGTCTTATTTGCAGTCCCCCACACTGGCGCTGCATAAGTTAAAAGAGGTCGTACAAGCGAGTGTAGAGTAGCATTGAACAGTCCAATCCAATTTGTGAACGTCTATTAACCAAAGGGTATAATTTTCGAATTTTAGAAGAGGTTAGTGTAACAATGCGAGTTATATGGTCATTCCATGTGAGTTTCGTGTCTAATAATATTCCCAAATATTTGACAGCTTCTTGACTAGATAGCCATGTAACTTGTTCATTTAGAAGAACCAAAGGAGGTGGATTATGAATAGGCCTTAAAGAGAAGATTTTAGCTTCTGTCTTGGTAATGTTAAGTAGTAATCTCCAGTCAGAGAACCATTTAGACAGCTCCTGTAAGGATGTCTGAAGAGTGTATATAGTAGAGTAGTGGTATTCACTAGAAATTACAACAGAGTCGAATATAAGAAACAGTATCTGTCGGAGAGTCGCACCAAATTCCACAGTGCGCAAACTTGGTAATACGCAGCTTTATTACATTTATGGATAAAGCCATTCATTACTGATTACTGTTATTGATTTTTATATTAATAGTTACTTAACTGTTTTATATTATTATTATTATTATTATTATTATTATTATCATCATCACCATCATCATTATTATTATTACATAATTTTAACATAACTTACAGCAGTCATGTCAACTGATGCCCACAGGCGTAAGCGCGCGCTTTAGAGCTCAGGAGAGCCTGAGCGCTTTACAGCGGAAAGGAAAGAGACAGACGAAAGAGGTAGTAAGTTATATGCCTCTTGGTCGAGCTATATACAGGATAGACCAGCACTGATTTAAAAGATAAAGGGAAGAGAGCTTATTAAAACTATATCCATGTTAATTTTTAGACTTGTCTGAGAATTATAAATGCGTTACAAGAATGTAAGTTTTAATTTTAATGCTCATTTTTCACGAATTTACATTTTACTGAAAAGGAATATTTCCTCAACTTCATTTAGAAAAGTGAAATTTTCAGATATGTTTATTTAGTAGCTTTACAGGTACTGAAACAATGTTTTCGTGAATTAATGTATCGTAAATACGTTTTACTGAAGATAGTTATTAAAATTTTTGAAAATATTCGCATGGAAAATGTTTGTAAGGAAATGAATTAACAAAGCAACTACTGTTACATCATAAACAAACGATTTGTGTCCATGTGTTGTAAAATCGTCCGCTCTATAGCTTTAACAGATTACGAGAAAATAATGTAATATTCTTATGATAGGAAGTTGTTAAAAGCATAATGCCATTGGTTTTCGCTAACGTAACTATATATTTATATTCTTTATTCAAACGAACTTTACTTAAGGGAACAGTTAACATTCTGTCAATGAGGAACCTAAATTTACTGAATCTATGTATTTCAGGATAATTGGAAGTGTTGTTAATAGGATGATCAGTGGAAGTAGGTTTCCTAAAAATATCAAAATTGATTTTAGAGTTATTTATAAAGATTCGTAAGTCCAAAAAAATTTATAGAACGATTTACGGCTGATTCAGAAGTAAATTTTATAGCTGGGTGCAATTGATTAAAGGAATTAGTGATAATATCACTAATATCATCATCATCATCATCATCATCATCCTCATTTAATATACTAGCTTATCGGTTTTCAATATGCCTTTTAAATTTAACCGAAGTTAATGTTCTGGAGTTGTTATACACAAAGAATTTAGATCATTAATTCCTATAAAGGGAATGATGAATAGTGACAAGTATGTTACTATATTAGAGAAAAGTGTCTTACCACAGCTGATGAAATAATTTTCATGGCTATATTGTGTTCCAACAAGATCTCGCAACATGCCAGACATCTAGAAAAACTTCTGAGTTCAAGAATAACAATATGCAGGTACACCCTGACCAGGCACCTCAACCGCCGAACTTCGGATTTTTTTCTTTTAGTTTTCAATGTGATATATTTTGGCGTCGGGGGCAAACACGATAACTTCTAGACTTCCAAGAATGGTACATTTAGTATCATTTTACTGCCCTGAAGAACAGCACAGGGTTTTGTCTGTATACCGTATACAACTTTACTAAGATCGATAATATTCACGTTTGTTTTTACGATTAATCTTGATAATTCTATCACTTTCCTCCTCATAGATGTATTTGTTAAGGAGCTACAGGAATTTTAGAGAGGCAGAGAAAGTAAGACTTCGGTAAGAGTGTTATTACAACTGGAATTAACTACGCGCTTTCATACTGTTATAAAAAAAATTACTCGATGAATTTCAAATATATTGTATTTATACATCTTGCGTATATTTTATTCTGTCGGTATTCTTACTGGCCGCGGAATCCGAGGTTCGCGTGTTCAAATCCGGCCAAGAACGAGAGATTTCAAAAAGCGATAACATTTTCAGCATGGCTTCCTCCGGAAAGCACATAAAAGGCTACTCCTTAAAACGCCATGAAGGCACAGGGGACATACAGCATTCGTGACCTCGCAACTGGAATGAGCAGTGAGGTCATCACCGTGCTCCGACTGCCTTTTTTTCTCCCGGGAAAGACTGCGTACTCAAATTTGACAGGAGGCTGAATGAGATCTGAGGTCGTTCTGGAAGTTTGGCAGCTAGATATTTACTTATTTAACTGTTTGCTTGCTTTTTTGACTGCTTGCTGACTTGCTCACTCGATCATTTATTTATTTATATATTCATTCATTCACTTATTCATTCATTCATTTGTTCATTGATTCATTTATTCGTTCATTCATTTATTTATTCATTCATTGATTCATTCATTGATTCATTGATTCATTAATTTATTCATTCATTCATTCGCTTGCTTGTTTCCTTGATTGTTTGCTGGCTTGTTCGCTCAGTCATCCATTCATCCACCCACCCGCCCACCGATCTATCTAGGCTATCCATCTACCCATCCATCCATCTATCTATCGATGTCTGTCCGTCTTTGTATCTCTGCCTGCCTGCCCGTCTGTCCGTCTGTCTATGTCTGTCCATCCATCCATCCATCCATCCATCTATCTATCTATTCTGGTGAGTAAAGGTCATTAGACATTCCTTTCCACATCACCAGAAACCACCACGATGTGACTTGATGGTAAATGATTATACGAATGAACCCAGTTGAGAATTTCGCAGTTATCTATCGTCCATGTCTGTCTTAGTGGATCTCACCACTGTGAATCACTATCAAGTTGTCTGAATAAAAAGTCACACAAAACATAAGTCGAAAGTGGAAGTGATGGAAACTTTCACTCGCGCAATTTGTAGCTTGTTAAAAGAATTCTACGCTAAAGAATTTAATGACAATTAACATTCATGTAATGAACTTTTTTTCTAGACACAGATAATCTCTCTTACAGCCTACTCGTATATTTACTCCGAGCAAATAGTAATAAAGCAAGGGGAGTTATACTTGGAAACTACTGAGATTTTATGCATCTGAAAAGAGAGAAATGTGGCCAAGAGTATTTTATTTGGCACATTTAAGTGAGAGTTATCTAGTACTTAAATACTTCGCAAAATATATAGTTTGAAAGTTCCGCCCTACTACGACGTGTTTCATGGGTACCTTTCATTGCTCACTTTTAAATTCTTTTTTTATTATTTCTTACTTCACGGAGGAGGCAGCAACTCCACTGCACTGATACCAATAATTTCATTGTGCATAAAAGCTCCTAAAGTGAAAAGCATAGGATAAGATTCTATGAGTGAATTTGCAGTCCGGAGTTACAACAGAAATAGGCTCAGCACGAAGACGTTTCAAAAATGGTAGTAACATTTTAAACACCGTCCCCACAAATCAGTGGGTCTCGCCAGAGGCGCTCCTAACGACTCCTGCGAAATCATGCTTCTCCAAGTTACCAACAATGGTCCAAGCGTTTTACGAAGAAGTTGCACATCTAGGTTTCCATCTCCATCTGACATCACGCAGTGGCGACTCGTGATATTTTTCGTTTGTAGAATATGAGACTGACGATTGATGACCAAAACAGAAATTAATAATAATAATAATAATAATAATAATAATAATAATAATAATAATAATAATAATTAGTAATAATAATAATAATAATAATAATAGAGTATGTGCAATTAATTTCATGCTGCAGTTAAATTCTTCTGAATGATCAAATACAACTTCAGACATTCTTTCAGCAATCCTGTCGTCTGAAAGAGTCCTGTTAATTCTTGTGTTTTATTATAGCTTATTTTATTTATTTTTATGTAATTTTGGTTTTCATTCATTTTTATATTATAAAATTTTAAATTATTTATTATTTCGTTTATTCTAGTCATTTAAAATGACCAATGAACTGCATTTAAGGAGGCTTCAAGGGTACTTGAAAATTCGTATTGTAATCTCTGACAGGGTTTCCACACCACCACCCAGAAAGAAGGGTCGTAGTATTAGCACAGTATTAGGATATACGGTCATATCCTCAAACGCGGTTAAAGTCAAGCCATACCCTGCTCTCCGCACTCACCCCTGTCCGTAACTTCATTGCTAGAAAAAACCGTTGCTGTAAGATATTTTATTCCTAAGGTCTGAGATGTGCAGTGGCAACAATTCACGACAGAAAGTGGAAGTTTGAAGAAAATGATTAAATCGGGACGCATTAAAAATAAAATCTGTAATTAAATTCTTTTCTATCCTCAGAGGCGCGAAATTAAACTGTAGGATCATCCTCATATCCTTCATGGAGGATATCGCCACTGATATCACGTAAACTGGTGCGGCTTCCTGTGGGTCATAATTTAGAAATTAAATTAAATTACATGAAGTGAGGGGAAGGTAAGTGAAATGTAGAGCGGTGGTAGAGTGGAATTATTAAAGTTGAAGCAAGATGGGGAATCCCGGGAGAGAGCTTAAGGGACATTAGAACTGAGTTTTGAAATTTTTACAATTTTAATCCGAATTCTTTCCTTTCTTAAATTTTGTTTTATACAATATTTTCAGCTGAATCGTACTGCTAGTTTCGAAGTCAATTTTATTTTTATTATGCAAATTAGTCGTACAATCATGTTCTACACACATTACATTTAAATATAGTAAGTTACAGTAGAACCTCTATTATCCGTGCTAATGAAAGGGATGGACTGAACGGTTGATCGAAAAAATCGGATAATCCGTACCATGAAATATTTTGTAATTTCCTCCATGGTCTTGCATTTAACTCGCTAGGTAGTGGATCAGAAGTTCACTAATTTAAGTCTGGTTGTCAACTACGGGGTTTTAAGGGACAAGGAAGACCTTTTTAATGACTATCTCAGGAAAGATAGGAATAAAGTAGGTCTTATGTTGTAGATTTACATACTTTTTTACATTTTATTAAATCGCGCAGTTTTAACTCCAATCTCATATTCCGATGCGAGATGAGTCACAGTTTCTCTTTCTCAAACCATTTAATTATTTCAAGTTTTATCGATACTTAGCACAACAGGTTTTCTGTTAACACCCGTGGAAGACATTTTATATACAAGTTATAGAATGACAATTCGAATAGTAGACAATGCTGTGTAACAATAAAGGCTTGTAATAAAACTCTCTAACAAAATTATGTAGCACCTACTAATATGATGTATAAAACAGTACTTCATATAAGTTATTTATTTCTGAAGAAAAAAAAAAAAAAAGAAAGCGAGAAATAGACAGTCGGTTAATCGGGGTTCTACTGTAGGCCCTACTATTTTTCTTTTTCATATGGACTCTGATTCACAGCCAATATTTTAACGTAGAGAAATTCATTGTATCTAGATTAGTTTAGGCACTTTTTTTTAATGAGACATTTATTTATTCATATGTTAGATTTACATAATATTATTTAGCTTTCATTTTCAACATACTTAACATTTCTCAAGGTTAGACCTCAAATAATAGGCTATATGTGTGGACATGTAAGAATATTTTCATTGAATTAGGTGAAAACTACATGTGCATGGAGCATTTTGAACATCTTAAAATGTAGTTTCAAGGAAAAGGGAAATTCGTGAAAGGGGATGCAATACTGACGTATGGAGCAAGACTATACAAAAATCGCTCCTGGACCTAAAAGAAGAAGATGAAGAGACAAAAGTCCTCATACTGGCTAAGGAGCATTTTCGTATATATAAAAATGATTTATTTATTTATTTATTTATTTTATTGTAAAATCTCAGTCCTAGTGTCCCTTAATCCTTTTGCCTTGTCCACAATTAGTATCATTCCAATCAATACGAAGGATCAAACCTGACTCTGCAAAATAATTAATCCGCACTCTATCACAGGAATAACGGCAGGTCTGTGGGTTCTGTTTCTCGTACGACTGGTAGTTCGATCAGGAATGTTGTCACTGTTTTTGACAGACTTCACCTATAAGCCTTTGTACAGAACATACCTCTACAAAACATCTTTATAACAGAGATAACGGAGGAAAACTGTGAAAGTTTAAATTATTCTAATTTCTCACTGTCCATTACATTCTTTGGGACGACGGCCGCACTCATCACATGGACTTGCCACTCGTTCGATGGATGTAACTTCACTGTTTCCTTAATGATGTCTCGGCCCTTTGCAGGTGGTTGTATTATTTTCCATGTTTTTTGCTCCACTATGCAGAGGTCATATGGTATAAGAGTCAACGAGAAAGCAAATGTATGTTCGCAGAAAATTTTAAGTACTCTAAGTGTAAATAATATTAATGAAGAGAAAGCGCTAGCATTATGTTACAAGTACTTAAATGGTTACGGACTTTAAGTTGAAACCTTCTGCGACGTTACATAAAAACAACATTTACTACAAGAGAAAGAACATTATTTATGTTTGCTTATTGCCGTGTAATGGAACCTATTAAATGGGTGTCAGGAATAGGAGTGTAAGGGGTTATATAGGCTTTGATATGTCTCATGTCACTACGTGCTAGCAGAACTTCGAGACGTACCCTGCTTTGAGCTTCTTAG
Organism: Periplaneta americana; assembly: GCF_040183065.1. Lineage (NCBI taxonomy): Eukaryota > Metazoa > Arthropoda > Insecta > Blattodea > Blattidae > Periplaneta > Periplaneta americana. The sequence continues at coordinate 64,209,252 of NC_091128.1, forward strand.
ATAACAGCAAACTTTTACAGAAATTCTGAGTCGTCTTTAGAGCTGCAGCTTTAATATTATCACTCGACCTGCTGGGTAACTTTCGGCGTTGGACCGCGGACTCATTTCGTCATCATTAATTCACATATCATCATCATCATCATCGTTATCATCATCATCGTTATCATCATCATCATCATCATCCATATCGTCCACACCTGTGGAGTAAAGGTCAGCGCGTCTGGCCCGGGTTCGAATCCCGATCGGGGCAAGTTACCTGGCTGAGTTTTTCCGGGTTTTCCCTCAACCCAATACGAGCAAATGCTGGGTTACTTTCGGTGCTGGATCCTGGATTCATTTCACCGGCATTATCACCTTCATTTCATTCCGACGCTAAATAACCCGAGATGTTGATACAGCGACGTAAAATAACCCAATAAAATAAAATAAATCATCCATATCTTAACTTAGGTTAAGTTCACAGTGCGGTGTGCTGTACTTGTACAAGGGTGCGGCTGTTCGGCTACAAGTATCATTCACAGAACAAGAGTGGTAAGCACAATAACCTTAATGACGTGTAAGCTTTCGGGCTCCTCTTTTGTAAAAGAGAAAAGAAAGAATATATTCAATCATTTTAAAAATGTCTTTCGTAGATACGTCAGCCTTAAATGCCAGCTATAGCCTAACGAGTAAACAAAGGACCTATGTTCTGCTGTCTTTGTTCCAGTTAGGCACAATCGACAGACATCTTCCACGGTCTTGTCCACCTTTCTAGTTGTTTAGTCAATTGTCCGAAGACAGTCTGTTTTGAATCTCACAAGTGACACCAATAAAACATAAATCATGACGCAACTAAGCCAGGAGATAATGAGTAGTGTGGCAAGTTCATTTCCTCCTCCATTGCATACATTGCTGACTAGATACAGATTACACTAGTCAGGTCTTTTTAGTATGGTATTTTAAAGGGCTGTTATTGTCCTTAAGTTCTAGTACTTAAGTCTGAAGTATTAGTCAGTCCTTTCTGTGAAAATGTTATGAGTTGTGACAATCCTCGCTTGTCTTTGTACAGGAACATTTTTCCAGTATGAGGATTTTTGTTTCTTCTCCCAGACTCTGGGTTAATCCAAAAGTGGGTTCAAGGCCTATGAAAAGGATATCCGCACCCTCTTTAGTAAGGCGATCAGCGCATTCATATTACCTTACAGACTTCCAAGTCATGGCAAGGTAACATTGTTTTTTTAAATAGGTTATTTTATGACACTTTATCAACATCTTAGGTTATTTAGCGTCTGAATGAGATGAAGGTGATAATGCCGGTGAAATGAGGCCGGGGTTCAGCGCCGAAAGTTACCCAGCATTTGCTCATATTGGGTTGAGGGAAAACCCCGGAAAAAACCTCAATCAGATAACTTGCCCCGACCGGGAATCGAATCCGGGCCACCTGGTTTCGCGGCTAGACGCGCTAACCGTTACTCCACAGGTGTGGACGGTAACATTGTTCCGTTTTTCCAATGGAATTAGGACATTTAGACAGCTTCAGACTAGCTTTAAAGAGCAATCAAAGCTATTTAAGGTCTTTGGGGCTGCCTGACTTATCAAGTTATCAAATAATATACTATATATTATTAATAGGAAAGACTGGAGAATGCAGGGTTTGCAGTGAAAAATCTGTCCTTGGGCAGAAAACAATGAATGAATGAATGAATGAATGAATGAATGAATGAATGAATGAATATGCTGAAAAAGTCTACATCGTTACATTTCAAATTTTCCGTCACATAAGCCCGCCATCGGTCCCTATCCTGAGCAAGATTAATCCAGTCCCTACCATCATATCCCACCTCCCTCAAATCCATTTTAATACATCTCGGCCTCCCCAAAGGTCTTATTCCCTCTGGCCTCCCAACTAACACTCTATATGCATTTCTGGATTCGCCCATACGTGCTACATACCCTGCCCATCTCAAACGTCTGGATTTCATGTTTCTAATTATGTCAGGTGAAGAATACAATGCGTGCAGTTCTGCGTTGTGTAACTCTCTTCATTCTCCTGTAATTCATCCCAAGTTTCACAACCATACAGAACAACCGGTAATATAACTGTTTCATAAATATAACTTTCAGATTTTTTGACAGCAGACTAGATGACAAAAACTTCTCAACCGAATAATAACAGGCATTTCCCATATTAATTCTGCGTTTAATTTGCTCCCGAGTGTCATTTATATTTGTTACTGTTGCTGCAAGATATTTGAATTTTTCCACCTCTTCGAAGGATAAATCTCCAAAAATAAATAAAGACAAGGGACAATCGTTTCTAGCATTCATATTCATAAAACATTTTCGACTTTCATTAGATTTCGTATGATGGAACGTTCCGATAAACAATGCAATATAATAATAATAATAATAATAATAATAATAATAATAATAATAATAACAATCAAGTAAACTCACATAGCCTAAATTTTCTTCCATACGAATGACACATCAAAAGTATAGTCAGAACGTGTATGTAGCCACCTAACAGCATTTTGTGATCCACCACGACCACTGAATACTGCTGGCGGCTATAACAATCTGTAACACTTTCACAGTGTATAAAAAGCACGTCTGTCGTCAAGCAGCCAATATGTTTATTATCATCAAAATGAAAGGCGGATTGGAAAGGAATTCTTCAAAGGAAACTCGAATAATTACAAACCGACAAAACGGAAACGTGCTTCAACAACAGAGATAAACTGTTATGGTACTACCTTGTTAATGCGGTAACCTGCAATTTGTAGTAATTTGTGTTTCATATTAAACACGAAGTCGCCGAGTTTCTTGTGAAAGATTGTTTTACTTTTGTTTTATCTGTCATCTCGTAGAGAGAGTTGACGGCAAAATTACGGCGTCGCAGATAATATGTTCATTCTGAAATACAGCAAACAAATGTGCCGGGATTTCCGTTATATTGTAGTGCTGTATATGGAGCAAGTATTACGTCCATGGAACACTATACTTTTGTCAAGAAAATTAGGAAAATAGAGATGGTTAAATACAGTCGCGGCTCGTGCTTTTAAAACTGAGGAAGGCTCTAGGCTGAAATGGCAAATTTTCAAGGCCTCGAGCATGAGTATTTGTTTATTTATTTCTGCTCTTTTATTCCTATATTTCCGTAACTGGGAATTTTTAATAAAAAGTTATTATATATATATATATATATATAACGAGTGCTTGACTTACCTTAATTCATTTGCTTGTAGACGAAATCGGCCCTTCTCTCTTTCGATATATTACACACACAAGTAATTGTTCTTAAATAAACACTCGCAAAAGGTTCTCACAATCACGAGTTCACAACCGCATCCAATACCAATAGTCGTATTACGAAGGACAAGTCAAAACTAATTCGCGCTTTAGAATTTCCGTTGTGTTGTTTTCCCTTCCCTGACGGAAGTTTGAAAAACTTTCACTCTCTGGGATACTAGGGATAGGCCTACCAATTGTGTCAACGAATAACTAAACGACTCCTTCATCTTATACCGCAATGTTATCCTAAAATGCCAATTAGGCCTATGACCTACCGTAAAATGAATGAGAGAGCTGACACGTAACCTCAAGAATGAAGTGTCAGACATTGTTTCTTTTCTCTTCTCCAAGAAAGTTTTTTAAAACTCAAGAGCTAGAAAATGTTGGCAACGACTCATAATAAGGGTACAGCTAAGGCGTAGATCTCTACGCCTTAGCTGTACCCTTATTAGCCAGACTCCACTAGGAAACCACCCCGTCCTATTTCTATTGTACGAAAGAGACAGTAAAAAGGTTGAGCCTTTATTACTAGGCTTATAATCTATCTCAAAAACATCTGTACCAACAATTCCAAATATATTGACCGTTATTAACGAAGCCCAGTAAAATTTTATTCATCTATTAAACACAAACAAATGTCAAGATTTTTGTAGGAGATTTTTATAGGGGTGGCTCCGCCTAAGAGCCTGTAACTACGAGCCGCTACTGGTTAAACAGGATTAGCGATAGGAACGTTCCCCAATTCCAATGTCGAGCAACTTACAACTACAGTAAGTCACTGGATTTTCTAAACTGATCTCGAGGAATTAATATCCACTTTCAATCTGCATTTCGCAAGTGTACGTCGAATCCACCGCTGTGGAGTAACGGTCAGCAGGTCTGACCATGAAACGAGAGAGCCTGGGTTCATATCCTGCATGGGACAAATTACCTGGTTAGGGTTTTTTCTCCAAGTTTTTCCCTCAACAAATTCAAGAAGAATTTATTTATTTAACTATCTAGCTAGTGAGTACAAATTACATTTATAAAACATTTTTTTCCCCCGTCATCCGAGTTAAGTTCACGGTGCGAAACAAAATTTGGGCCAACTGAATTTTCTAAGTTCCATACTGCGCATGCTCGATGCTTACTGAGGATGCGCAAATTCGGTCGCCGAAATTTTGTTTCTGGGCCTGTAAAAGAGCGCTGCCGTTCGGCTACCCAATCATTCACAGAATAGGAGTGGCAAGCACAATAAGCCTCAAGCTGCTATGTAAATTTTCGGGTTCCTTCTCTGTAGAAGAGAAAAAAAAATGTACTAAAGCAGTGTACTAAAGAATATGTGAAGAGATTTCTTCCTAATTTACTGTCAGGTGGCAGGTACTGTGACATGTTACTAGGACTTAATAACGGAATAATGACGCATCAGAAAGTGCAATTTTGCGCTTATTCGTCGTAAGTGATGATCAGGGAAAGGATTTATATGTAAATACATATTTACTTATAAAGCTAATATAATTTATATTTTGCATTATCTTTATGTTTCACAATGTGTAGGGTTGAAAAATCCTACTTTTATTTTCCATATTTTTCCATATTTTAGAGTTTAGTACATATTTTCGTTAATTTCCATATATTTTCCATATTTCATATAAAACAGTCCATATTATATTAGGTTTAACAATAAAACAAAACAAAATTCCATTAACTTTTAAAAATACATTTCAACAATAGAGATTTAAACACATGTTCAGTAATCCCTTTAACATCAGAGTTATTTGAAAATTAGCAGTCCTATCAACAATGGGAAAGTAAGTTACAAAACTGTATTAATTTAATTTAAAATTTTTAACAGACTTCAGTTGTGCAGCTCAACAGTTAAATGCCAGTCAGAGTACACATAGGTTCAGTTTTGTAAATCATACTATAAAGACGGTAAATATGCCAAAAGTACGTCATTCAGTCAATTTAAAATCAAAACTAACAAGTTACATTTCAGAATTTAAAGAAGATGGTTTATCAACTGACAATAAAATATTATTTTGTAATTTGTGTCAGTGTGCAGTATCATCTACACAAAAGTTCCTGGTGCAACAACACATTACAACTAGTAAACATCAGGCCAACAAACAACTATATTCCAAGCAGAGACAATTGTTTTTAACACAACCAACAACATCGAATGTAAGATCTGAGTTTAACATCGACCTGTGCCGTTCTCTCATCTCTGCTGATATTCCTCTCTACAAACTAAAGAATAAGGTCTTCAGGGAATTCCTTGAAAAATATACTCAACATACAATCCCGGATGAGTCAACACTTAGGAAGACGTATGCTCCATCCATCTACGATGAGACAATACAGAAGATAAGAGATGAAATTAAAGATAGTTCAATTTGGGTTTCCATTGATGAGACTCCCGACAAAGAAGGTAGACTTGTTGGTAATGTAGTTATCGGTTTGTTAAGTGAACAATATTCTGAACGAATTCTTTTACATTGTGATGTTCTAGAAAAGTGCAATAACAAAACTATAGTTAAACTGTTCAACGAAGCTATGGGTATCCTGTGGCCAAAGGGTATTATGTACGATAATGTGTTATTCTTTATTAGCGATGCTGCCCCTTATATGGTCAAAGCTGGACAAGCATTATCTGTTGTATATCCTAAATTGACTCATTTTACTTGTGTGGCGCATGCATTTCATCGTGTGGCAGAAGTGGTCAGAGACAATTTCCCTAAAGTAGATTTGTTGATTTCATCAGTGAAAAAAGTATTTCTCAAAGCTCCCAGTAGAGTTAACGTGTTGAAAGAAATGTACCCTGAAATTCCATTGCCACCAAAGCCAATTTTAACTAGATGGGGTACATGGCTAGAAGCAGTTGAATATTATGCCGAACATATAGACTCTATTAACAATGTTCTCCTTGCATTGGACTCTGAAGATGCAGTCTCAATTGATACTGCGAAAACAGTTACCTGTGACATAAGTGTGAAGAATGACTTAGCTCACATTCAGCATACATTTTCATGCATCATAAAAACGCTCAAAAGTATCCAAAATAGGCACCTTTCACTATCTGAAAGTTTTGAAATTGTAAATAGTACTGTGGAACAACTGAATCGTGGTAGAGGTAAAGTTGCAGATGCAGTAAGAGCTAAGGTGGACACTGTACTTTCAAAAAACCCTGGATATGAAGAACTACAAAAGGTTGTTGCTGTGATGAGTGGTGAATCAACAGTGAAGATTAACTTGGACTTATCCCCAGCAGACATTGTGAAATTGAATTATGTACCAGTTACTTCTTGTGACGTCGAACGCTCTTTTAGTCAGTATAAATCTATCCTCAGAGACAATAGAAGAAGATTCACTTTTCAGCACTTGAAAGAAATGTTTGTAACCTATTGTTATGGTAACAGACAATAAAAATTGTGTTTTGTTGAAACTACATTGGAAGATAAGGTACGTCCATTATATTTTTTGTTTAGTTTGATTAAAATGTACCAATATTTAACGTACATAGTCATTTTTTTTATAATTTTAAGTCCATATTTAATTCCATATTTTGGTAAAAATCCATATTTAATTCCATATTTTGGTAAAAATAACTACATATATATTTACATATTTCATATATTTTTAGTCCATATAAATCCGTTCCCTGGTGATGATCAAGCGCCTAGTCGCCTTGCTAGCTCTGTTGCAAGGCTTAAGAATAACACGGACTCGAGTTCAGATCTCGGAGCTACATTTTTTGGTGGACAAATTAAAGATTGCGAGGGTTTTCTCCTCGTTCTTCCGTTTTTCTGTCTTCATTCCATCAGCTTTCTCCACAATTCTTTTTATGATCTTCGTCTCGAAAAATAGAGCACCGATTGTGTTTGTATGACGCCGAAGCGCTCACCTGTCCGGAGACGGTAAATTGCCTCTTCTGGTCAAAAAGGTATGTAAATTGGGTCCTCTTTAACATCAGGTGGCTTATTGTGCTTGCCACTCCTATTCTGTGAATGATTGGGTAGCCGAACGGCAGCGCTCTTTTACACGCCCAGAAACAAAATTTCGGCCACCGAATTTTCGCATCCTCAGTAAGCATCGAGCATGCGCAGTATGTTATAACTGGAACTTAGAAAATTCAGTTGGCCCAAATTTTGTTTCGCACCGTGAACTTAACTCGGATGACGGGGAAAAAATGTTTTATAAATGTAATTTGTACTCACTAGCTAGATAGTTAAATAAATAAATTCTGCTTGAATTTGTTGAGGGAAAACCTTGGAAAAAAACCCTAACCAGGCAATTTGTCCCAACCAGGATATGAACCCAGGCTCTCTCGTTTCATGGTCAGATCTGCTGACCGTTACTCCACAGCGGTGGATTCGACGTACACTTGCGAAATGCAATATCCGCCATATGAAACAAAATTTTTCTCTCTATTTAAAGACTTAGAACAGTAAAATTACGTAGAACGTAAGAAAAACAAAAACAGTCTGTAACATAAAACTAGCAAACCACGTTTTTCTTGTACAATAGACTTAGAACAGAATTTGCTGAAACGGTGTGTTTTATTATCATTAGCTATTATTGGTATTGTTAAAATGTAGATAGGTTCAGTTACAAACATGTCACAAAACTGAGAGTGAGTACAAAATTTACGTTCCAGGTCATTATGATCGAAGCAAAATTTCCAAAACAAAAATGTCCAAAGTGTAAAATGTCCAATACAAAAATATCCAAAGTGCAAAATGTCCAATACGAAAATGTCCAAAGTGCAAAATGTCCAATACGAAAATGTCCAAAGTGCAAAATGTTCAAAGTCTAAAATATCCAATGTGTAAAATGTCCAAAACAATGATGTCCAAAGTTTAAAATGTCCAAAGTGCAAAACGTCCAATGTGTAAAATGTCCAAACCAATAATGTCCAAAGTGCAAAATGTCCAAAGCAATAGTATCCAAAACAAAACTCTCTGAAGAAAAATATATTATTCTTTAAGCGAAAAATCCAATGTATAAAATGTCCAAAGCAATAATGTCAATACAAAAATGTCCAAAGTGCAAAATGTCCAAAGTTTAAAATATCCAAAGTGCAAAATGTCCAAAGCAATAGTGTTCATCACAAAATTCTCCGAAGAATAATATATTATTCTTTAAGCAAAATGTCCAAAGTAATAATGTCCAATACAAAAATGTCCAAAGTGCAAAATGTCCAATGTGTAAAATTCTGTGTGGGGTTTCTGTTCTAGCTGCATCTACAGTATTCCCTTCATGCAAATGTGCCTCAGTCCCATCGTATAAAATAGTTATTAGCTCAAAATTGTTATCAATTGTGCAGCGCGCATTGCATTCATTCCCTTGTATACTACGCCAGTAAATGTTGTTGTTATAATGACAATACTTGTGATGTAAATATAGTGATATAAATATCTACGGTAATGATTGACCTTTTTGAGACTATTATTTGAACCAACACTGCTAACCATACTCTGTTAAGAGTCAAAAGTCAACAAATACTGTTAAAATTATAAATGTTTAATTGCAACTGTTTTCCGAGAATTAAAAATTAATTTGTTCCATTGATGAAGAATTGCCTCAGAAATTTCAATTCACAGCTGGTGTTAAATTTTTGTTGCTGGTATTTAGGTAGTATACCGTAAATTTTCGTTTCGAACATTTTTGCTTTGGAAATAGTTTTATTATATTTGGACACTTTTGTTTTGTACTTAGTATTATGACTCCATTTAATGATAGGCTACTTAATCACTCGTGAGTAGCTCACCCGAGTATCAAACATGAGTTACTTCTCAAGTTTGTTTATTTGGACCATTTTCGTTTGGACGTTTTTGATTTGGATATTTTACATTTTGGACGTTTGTGCTTTGGAAAATTTTCAGTTTGGACATTTTTATAGGACATTTTTGTGTTTGGACATTTTACCCTTTGGACATTTTTGATTCGAACATTTTCACTTGAACATACTTGTGTTTGGACATTTTATATTTTGGACATTTTTCAGTTTGGACATATTGTACTGGACATTTTTGTGTTTGGAGATTTTTGCTTCGGACGTTTTCATTTGGACATTTTGGCTTTGGACATTTTTGTGTTTGAACATTCTAGCTTCGGACATTTTTGTGTTTGGACATTGTAGCTTTGGAAATTTTTGTGTTTGGACATTTTAGCTTCGAACATTTTTGTGTTTGGACAGTTTAGATTTGGATATTTTTGTGTTTGGACATTTTAGCTTAGGACATTTTTGTGTTTGGACATTTTAGCTTAGGACATTTTTGTGTTCGGACATTTTAGCTTAGGACATTTTTGTATTTGGACATTTTAGCTTCGGACATTTTTGTGTTTGGACATTTTAGCTTTGGACATTTTTGTGTATGGACATTTTAGCTTCGGACATTTTTTGAGTTTGGAAATTTTAGCTTTGGACATTTTTGTGTTCGGACATTTTAGCTTAGGACATTCTTGTATTTGGACATTTTAGCTTTGGACATTTTGTGTTCGGACATTTTAGCTTAGGACATTTTGTGTTCGGGCATTTTAGCTTAGGACATTTTGTGTTCGGACATTTTAGCTTAGGACATTTTAGATTCGAACATTTTTGTGTTTGGACATTTTAGCTTTGGACATTTTTGGTTTGGACATATTTATATTGGACATTTTTATGTTCGGACATTTTACACTTTGGACACTTCTGCTTCGGACATTTTCATTTGGACATTACGACTGTGGCTCCAAAATTTAAATACTGGTTACTTTAAATAAGGAGTAATTTAAAACATATAGCCCTAAGAAACTGAAGTGATGTTATTGTTGTTGTTGTTGAAGAGGAAGTACTTCATATTATAAAAATTTGCACAAAACAGTCTTATTCTTTCAGTCCTGGCTTCTAAAGCCGGCGACTAACTTGAGCCGAGCATTGTAATGTAACACGAGCATTCTCTAGTCAGTGCAGAAAAACGAGCGCCGAGCCGAGCTGCTTAATGTGAGCATGAGTGCTCCTCTCGGTTGGTTACGGTTGTCGTTCTTTCGCTTTCAACTATCTTGTTCCTCCGTTGTTAGCATTATAGCGATGAAGCATTCATCAATATCTTCGAGTTGCACAAGAGGGAGTCCGAAAAATAACTTAAGAAATTTACTCTCCTGTCCTTTTCTGTGTTACAGTGCTTAGTCCTAGACGAGGCATGGGCATAACGGAGGGGAGGTAGATGTGATCCAGTTCACCCCTTCCACAATATTTCGGACGTGTTTACATCACATGAACTTCACTTCTCGTACAAAACTAATGCGGCATGCCATTACATTAAACATTTCAAATCAAGTCAAATATGTTAAATAAGCACAACAAATTACATTGAAATATCACATTGCTTTGTCGCATGTAACAACTATTTTATTAATATAAACCATTTTAAAAATCCTGTTTTAAACTCTTACCTATAAGTTTATGTTCGACAGAATCCTTCTTATGTTCAAGATCGAAGTGCCGTCTGATATATTGTAATGTTTTACATATATCTTAACTGAAGAGCAGAGATATTGACCTTTATCTAGCTTATACTTGGTGGGCAAAATAAAACTGGCGCGCGGAAAATATATATGAAATATATGAATTCATATGTATAAGACTGACGCGGAAATGACCCTGACAATGCAGGACACCGTGATTTCGATGCAACAATGGGTTGCTATCACATGTCCGTGCATGAGCATCTCTTGCATGCTCTGTCCTGAGCTTCGCTGTGTCATAACGTTTGAGTGAGTGAGAGGAGCAGACATGTTTAGTGGCGAGTAGTATGCAACACAAAATGGTGTCCACGATAAAACAACGCATGTCCATTTTCGAGTGTTATGCGAAGCACAATTCATGCAAAAGTTGTGCGGAACTGTTTGCGCAAGAGTTTCAGACTGGACTTTTTTTTTTTTTGGCGAAACCTCCAGCAAAGGCTGCAATGCAAAACTTAGTGACAAAATGGCGTGAAACGGGCTGTGTAGAGAATAAAAACAGTAACTATCCGAAAAGAGTTCGAACACCAGAAAACATTGCTCGAGTGCAGGAAAGCCTGGAACAAAGTCCGACGAAATCGCAACGCCGTTTATCTGTGCAAGTGGGAATTAAGAGAACGTCGTGTCGAAACATTATCGAAAAGAACCTGCGTCTGTATCCTTACAAATTTACTGTTGTGCATGCGTTAGAGCGTCCAGACGAACCTTCGCGTGTTGAGTTGTGCCGGTTGTTTTTGAGTAAAGTGGAATCAGAACTTTTGGATCCTCAGTTTTTCATTTCTTCAGATGAGTCCTGGTTCAGCCTGTCAGGGTATGTTAACTCACAGAACATGCGCCATTATGCATCAGTAAATACCCATCAGTACTTGGAAGAGGCATTGCATAATCTCAAGATTGGTGTTTGGTGCGCAATGTCAGTTGTCCAGGCCAGCTTTATTTTGCTCATCCTGTATTTATAAAAAAAGAAAAATACTTGTTCCCACGTGTCTTGGAAATTAAAACGAAACCTACAATTTATTCGCCATATTCCACTACTTTACACACTCCTGATTAGACTGCTATGATACCGAGTTCAACCTATGCTTGCTGTACGTACACGCAGGCTGAATGTTTCTGAAGGGAGAAATGAAGGGGTGATGTATACAGTGCCCGCGCGGGAACATTGTGTCCATTCCTGTGCTATACGTTGAATTTTGCGTTACGTCATTTTTGGCGCATGAATAAACACTACCGTGTGAACTACTACTATCAGAAAGTAGCCGATTTCAATATTCGACATATATTAGACAAAATAATCGGAGGCAATTTGCGTACCACATCTCTACTAAACAGAAGGCAATTTACGAACTTGAAAAAATGTAAACGGTTTTTACGAAGGTAATTTACATCAGCCCCGTCTATCATGGTGCGTGTTCCTCGCGGTTTGTTTAAAGTGATGGTGGACCCTAGATCTGCGTGAAAGGCACTGGAACCCGCCGGGTTCTTGATTGCATGGCGGGGTAGATCTCTGAGGGTCGGCAGACAGCCACGTGAGGTATTATTTTGTATTAGGCGGGCACGCAACTCGCTCCAAAACGCCTGCTTGGACTCAAGTACTTGGGATGTTCCATTTTCCTCCCATACAAGTGAATGGCATTCTGAGGATCTAGAGCTATTTTTTGCCTGCTGATCCAGAGTTGGGGTCGGGCGTGAATTCGATTATCGCTTGAGCTGATTGTCTGGCTGGATTTTCTCCTAGGTTTTCCCCAACCATAAAGCGAATGTCAGGTAATCTATGGCGAATCTCCTGCCTCATCTCGCCAAATAACATCACTGTATCACCAATTCCATCGACGCTAAAGGATCTAGTAGTTCAAAAAGTGTCGTTAAATAATAAAATAATAACAATCTACGCCTATTTCTGTGAGGAAGTAAAAAAATATATATAGCCTATTATTGTCGGACCATCGGATCTATGCCCCTTCAGCGCTGTCGTCGTTCTTGGTAAAGTTAACGCCTCTACTCACCCCATTCCACCAGTTTCTCTCCCACTACGTCAAACAGCACGCCACGAACCTTGCCGAATAGGGATGTTGTCAAACTTCCGTCAAACAGTGTCATATCTCTTGAATTTTGCTTATAATAATGTAAGGTTAATTATTACTTATTCATAATTTAATTTAAGTAGGTCTAATGACGCTGATTGACTTATGCAAAATGATATTACTTGCTTAATAATATTTCTTTCACCACTCCGTGCTACAGTATTCATGTTGAGTTGACAACACTGGACTGAAAGTGCAAATAAAGTGTCCCGCAAGAAGGCTCAAAATTGTGAGTAGTGGGGGAGAGAAAAAGAGAGGGATAGAAAAGAGAGTAATAGGAATACAGGGAGAGAAATGAATTGCCGAGGCTGAAAAGGAATTAAGGTTCAGTTCGCATATCTTATGGGGGCACAGATCCGATGGTCGGACTATACTTTGCTGTGTTATAAAAAAAAGTATCACTCATTTCCCAGGGATAATTCGGAGAGAATGCGCTGGTTAGCATTCACTTCTTTCCACTAGCAAAATTACAAAACATAGGAATTCTATATCTTTTCGCTCTCGGACCTCCATGGCATATCCATGGTGCTCTTTAAAATGAAGAACTATTAAGTTATTTAAAATAAATGAATGACTGAATAAATGAAAAAAAATGAAAAAAAAAATTAATAATGCTGCATAGCATTCACTTCTTTCCACAACCAAAATTACAAGACAAGAATTATTTATCTTTTCGCTCTCGGACCTCCATGGCATATCCATGGTAGACCTAGACTACTCTTTAAAATGAAGAGCTATTAAGTTATTTAAAATAAATAAATTAATTAATAAATGAAAGACTACATAAATAAATAAATGCATAAAATATACAAAAATAAATAAATAAATGATTAGAATGAACGAATGAATGAATTAATTAATTAATTAATGACAATTTCACCGTGTTAATATTTAAATTGCGGTGTTATTTTACCTGTTTGACTACTTTAGACGTATTTTTCTACATCCTCTGAATTCTAACGGGTTCCCGTGCCATCTTCCGATTTCCTGTTATAATGACTGGAGTGTGTTCATGATTTATGGGAGGATAATATTAAAATAGATTTAAGGAATGTAGAATATGATGCTAAAGACTGGATTAATCTTGCTCAGGATAGGGACCGATGGCGGGCTTATGTGAGGGCGGCAATGAACTCCGGGTTCCTTAAAAGCATTAAATAAGTAAGTAAGTAAGTAAGCAAGCAAGTCACTGATTTGCTCAGAACCGACATAACCTCCAAGAGTTTAATTATGCACAATCAGCGCACAGTCTACTTCATCCTAAAGGAATCTTAAAACTTTACATTATTTTTGTATAGTACGAGAAGAAAACAGAGATCCTTTCTTTAGAGATCTTGAGCGTTATTTTCCACGTTGGATGAAAGACTAGTTTGGGAGCAGAGACTCGATTGTTTGCATCGTTTTCAAATTCACTGTAATCAGCGTTTGAGGTGGAGCTTGAGGTGGAGCGGGGTGGCATTCCGGCTTCTCTTAAAATATTTTTCTATTGTTGGTAGCAACAAGATCATCCCGGAACTTTTTAACGTAATTTGTTTGTAACCTATATTCAATCTTATTTTATATGGATGTATGCTTAGCAGACGGCAAGAAAGTAAAGAAAGTAGATTTAGAGCTCGTAGTTAGTTTTTTGGTGGTGAAGTAGGAGGGCACTGAAACTAACAGAGGAATTGGAAATACGTTTACAGGAATAACAAAAAGCAGCAACATGTGACTGGCGGTTTTCGAACCAGATTATCCTGTTCTGAAGACATGCATGGGTGTGAAATCCTGTTCCCTTAACGCTGCCTTAAATAAGACGTTTGTGATTTGTCACATTAATCGAGAGTTATTTGGCTAAATCTACAAGCACTTTCAAAAGCTGTTCCGTTATTCAGTTAGAACACTAAACGCAGTTTGTTGAAATTTGCGATTATATTTCTTTAACCAAGTCCTATCATCGACATTTCTTAGCAAAGTTTGTGAACTATGTGTGTAACTTTGTACTTAACATAAAATAGAATTGTCAGGACATTTCCGAATTCAGCTATGAAAGGAATTACACTTAAAACATATAAAGTGATTTAAAACCTTATTTCTTGAAGGAACAATTTGTTAAAGCTCACATCAACATAAAACATTAAAATTGTTTCATCTTGTCTAGGTAGAATTTCCGTCACATTATGAAACAGAACAATTTGAAATGTGGATATGGAGAAGAATGGAGCGTGTGAAATGGACAGACAGAATAAGAAATGAAGCTGTGTTGGAAAGAGTGGGTGAAGAAAGTGATCTGAAATTGACCAGGAAGAGAAAAAGGAATTGGTTGGGTCACTGGCTGAGAAGAAACTGTCTGTTGAAGGATGCACTGGAAGGAATGGTGAACGGGAGAAGAGTTCGAGGCAGAAAAAGATATTAGATGATAGACTACATTAAGATATATTGATCATATGCGGAGACAAAGAGGACGGCAGAATATAGGAAAGTTTGGAGAATGTTAGGTTTGTCCTTGGGCAGAAAATTATGAAAGAACGAATATGAAACAAACGCAAATAAAGTGGGATGACCAGGGTAGCTCAGGTGGTAGGCGCGTTTACTTGCTGACACGAAGCTGCACTCGAACGTGGGTTCGATTCCCGTTTGGTCTGATTATCAAGATGTGATTTTCGTAAGTTTATCCCAACTGCAAGGTGAGTGTCAGGTAAACACATGGCGAATTTTCGACCTCATCTCGCTATCGCCAATTTCATTGACGCTAAATAAGCTAGTAGTTGATACAGCGTCGTTAAATAACTGACGTCGGCCTAGGTGGCGCAAACGGTAGAGTGCTGGCTTCTGTGCCCGAGGTTGCGGGTTCGATACCGACTCAGGTAGATGGCATTTAAATGGTCTTAAATGCGCCTGACTCATCTCAGTATAGTTACTAGCATGTAAAATTACTCTTGCGGGGCAAAATTCCGGCACACCGGCGACGCTGATATAATTTCGTCAGTTGCGAGTGTCGTTAAATAAAACATTATTTAATTTAAATAACTGACTAAAAAAACAGAGCACATGACACTTCCGGTATATATGAAAGAGAAATAAGTATCTTCTTCCTTGCTCGGAATCTATCTAGTATTGAGTTCGGCTAGTAACCACATGCTGCCGCTGAAAGCACAACGTGCTTACCAGTAGTAGAGCCACCAGTCGGTAGAGGCGCTTGCCTCCCGGTCTGAAGTTGCGCTCGGACGTGGGTTCGATCCCCGCTTAGACTGATTATCTGTTTGGGTTTTTCCGAGGTTTTCCCCAACCGTAAGATGAATGCCAGGTAATCTATGGCGAATCATCGGCCTCATCTCGCTATCACCAATCTCATCGGCGCTAAATAACCTAGTGGTTGATATAGCGTCGTTAAATAACCAACTAAAAAATTAACAGTCGTAGTAATTTTCATTATGATTAGGCCTATTGCTATTTTTTTATTTTATTTTAGTAGGTTATTTTACGAGCTTCATTAACATCTTAGGTTATTTAGCGTCTGAATGAGATGAAGGTGATAATGCCGGTGACATGAGTTCGGGGTCCAGCACCGAAAGTGACTCATATTGAGTTGAGAAAAAAACCCGGAATAAACCTCAACCGGGTAACTTGCCCGGACCGGGAATCGAACCCGGGCCACCTGGTTTCGCAGCCAGCTGCGCTAACCGTTACTCCACAGGTGTGGATCAGTGTTGCCATACCTACTGATTTAGCAGGAAATTTCCTGTTTTTCCATTGGCTCTACTGCTCTACTGATTTCTTTGTCAAAAGTTCGAATTTCTCCTGCCTTTTTGACATGCTAAAGTCACCAGTGGTACTATGCTCGGATTTTCAGTACGCTCGCAAATACACAAACACACACCACAGTATAAGAATTCTTCTTATACTGTGCACACACACACACACACACACACACACACTCTCTCTCTCTCTCTCTCTCTTTGTCTCTCTCTCAATATACAGAGTGGAAGGTAACCACCGCACCAAAATGAAACTGGTAATAGATCATGAGGAGAGATTTGAAAAATCTAAATAAGTTTTTTCTGTAACATTCACCATTTTAGACGAAATCGTTATGTTTCTGGCACCATCACGGCTATAGCAATAACTCTAACAAGCACGGCCTGCACTCATTACCTTCCCCTCCTCCTCTGCTGTACTCAGTCAGTGACATGCGGCAGTCCGCTGATTTTTGCAATTATTCCATTTAATTCAGGACTAAACGGCTTAATTTGTAAAAAAAAAAAAAAAAATCAATAACGTACATTACTATTCAGGTTATTTTTACCTATCCGCTTGTATAATAATCAGCCAATTCTCCCAGCCCGTTACCAAAATAGAGCGCTGTAAACATTGGGCAAAGACTATTTTTTTTCTTCCTTACAGGTGCTTCATCGAAGGAAAAGTGTAATACAAATTTTGATATATATGTAACATGTAGAATCACCTCTTAAATGTTGGTGCACCGGTCCCTTTCCACCAGTAAGCGGAAAAATAGGTTTGGAAATGCATGCAGAAACACAAAGCTTTTGAAAAGATCTTAAGGACAAAAACAATCAGGTTTTACGAGTGATTTTACAAAAACAAACACTATGGGGACAGAAAAGAATAAACACTATGGGGACAGAAAAGAATAAACACTCAGGCGAGATAAGCAGAAATGAGACCAATCTGTTTTTGTAGCAGAAGATAATCTGTTGAACAATATTATGGAGCACTTGCCAGCAATAATTAAGTCTATTTTTGTCCAGATTCAGAAATTGCGACAAAGGTAACTTGTGGGCGTACAAAAAACTGTAGCTATTGTCCAAAATATAACGGGAGTGGAAAACAAAGAAAGATAATGAAAATTGCCGATGAATCCACAGACAAAAGTTCTACCCTAGATCATTTAATTATACCCCAGATAGGTCGACCTTATAGGCTTTGAAGTTAACAACTTTTGTCAGGTTTACTACGCTGTCATCTAGTTGTTAAATAAGGAGTCACGTCATAATTCCCGTTTGAATTGCATTAGCGACTGTACTGCCATCTCGTGTTCGTTTACGGCTGACGGGTGGCAATCCTGGCAGTTGTTCTCTTCAAAGTACTGCCGATTTTAACATAGCGATGACCTATCTGTTACATATATAATCTAGGGTTCTACCTAACATATTTTGTGTATTGTTGCACGTGTTGACGGACTTAGTTACATACATTGACTAGAGATGGCTGTAGTTACATTAGCAAAATTGTTCATTTCAGTAATGTGGATGTACTGTGTAGTAATACAAACAGTATCATTTTTATAGTATACATTGTTTTGTAATTAATATAATAGAATGAGGAAATTAATTGTTAATTGGGATTCGAACCCACGTCCGAGCGCTATCAGCTGGCAAATGACTCTGCCAACTGACAAGCAAACATTCTCATAGGGTCAGATAAAAAGTTTTTTTTTTCTTCCACCATGTTAATAATCTGAAAACAAGTGTTATACAAATACTCTAGTGCAATTACGAGGGTTGTAAAAAATAAGTTTCCCTTGGGTGGATTACAGAAAGAAAACACAATTTCATAAAAAGATTTATTTTAACAGATGCAGCAATTGTTGAGATATTTTTCAACATATTCCCCATCGGAACTGAGACATTTGTCATAAAGTGGGATCAACTTTCATAGCCCTGTGTCGTAGAAGTCTGCCGCCTGCGATCGGAACTAGCGTGTGACAGCCGTCTGCAACTCTCTGTCGATCCCATCGTATGACAAATGTCTCAATTCCAGTGGCGAATATGTAGAAAAATACCTCATCAGTTGTATCTGTTCCAATAACTTTTAGCGAAATTGTGGTTTCTTTCTGTAAACGCCCTCAGGGAAACTTTTTTTTTCCGCCCTCGTAATTGCGTTCGAGTGGCCAAAACTTGTACAGTCACTTGTTTCGACATTATTAATATGGTGGAAGAAAACAAATAACTTTTTTATCTGCCCCCATGAGAATGTTTGCTTGTGAGTTACGTCGGTGGCATTGGTTTTATGTTCTCTGAGTTAATAATAGGCCTAATATTGTTAATCAGTTTTATTAAATACCAATAAATTATTTATAGTTCTCCTTTACAAACTTAATATTGTTGTTGTTTAGTCAACTGTCCGAACTGAACCTCACACGTGTTACCAACGAGGCATCAGTTATGAGGCAACTAGGCCAGGCGATGAAGGGGTAGGGTGGCCAGTTCCTTTCCCCTTCCATTACATACATCGCCGATTAGCTACAGACTACACTAATCAGACTTCAGAGGCAAACAAACAATTGTTCTTTCTCTGACACATATTGACAAGTGAGATGTACTGCCTGATATTATATGTATTCCTATATATCAGCCAGAACCTCAATCAGAGGTAAATTATATTGTATTAAATAATATTATGTTCATGTTATTTGGATGTCTCACTTGACTCGAGCAGTTAGCTGTCTTATATGTTTAAACAATAGTGCAGAATAAGTGCTTAGTTTTTTATGGTAGGTAGCGATGCATAATGAGTCCAGAGTAGACGACCTCTATCTGCTCTGATGATGAAACCTGTATGAAGTTACGAAATGTTAAGTTCCAGGACACGATGATATATCCCAAAGCAGACTTGCAGAACTGGGCGACAATTGTGGCGTTACGTCACTCATAGGATTACGTCACTCACTCCTTCCTCCCACCCTCCGCGTCATTGACTTGGTAAGGGAGGGGATTTGTATTTAGTGTTTGTCTTATGTGACTGCATACGGGCCACAGATACGTCATTCAACACCGGTAGACTATGGACGGGGAACCAACGCTTTCCCCATGCTTTCCACCCCTCTCTCGCCAGTTCTGTATCCCTGCCCTAAAGTATACTTCTGAACAATTTGTAAATGTAAATTTGTTATTACATTCAAAGTAGAAATCAACGTTTATTACTGTTATTAAATATTACTATTATTATTATTATTATTATTATTATTATTATTATTATTATTATTGTTATTATCGTCATCATTATTATTACTAATCATCATCATCTCTTTTAGAAAAGACTGTATACTCTTTTGAGAAAAGTACAGAAGCACGCAAATACTTTTGTTTTCACGTAGAAATGTAAAGGAGAAAGAAACAAAAACTTTTTGTATATATTTCGTATAGGTCAGATCTTCTTAGTAAATCAACATGTTTATACTATAAAAATTGAAGGGTTCAGAGCCATAGTGGGCCAAGTGCCATTTATTAAAACGAAGAAAGCAAGGGTTAAAGTTAAGTGAATACTTAGTTTAATGAAGACTGAAATGTCATTTAGTTTTAATGTGTAAGTTACACTTTATATTACTTGCTAGCCTATATGTTTCCATTGAATTATGGTAATAACTTCATTTTAACCCTTGTTTTCTACGGTTTTAGTAAATGGTGCTTGGCTCACTATGGTTCTGAACCCTTCAATTATTTTTTATTTTGACACGGTATACAGTTCTGAATGTGCATCTAGTTTATCCCAGAGATTTATCCAACATATTAAGAAATTCCTCCCATAATACTTTTTACTATTGAATTTACAATGACTTGATATTACACATTTGATTTTTTTTGCCAACTGTAAATATTTGTTTATTTAGCGGAGTATTTTATACACTACCCCATTATCTCCTGGCTTCGTTGCCTCATGAGTTATGCCTTTATTGGTGTAAATTGTGTGATTTAAACCTGTCTTCGGACATTTGACTAAACAACAATAGTAGTAGTAGTAGTAGTAGTAGTAGTAGTAGTAGTAGTAGTAGTAGTAGTAGTAGTAGTAGCAGTAGTAGTAGTAGTAGTAGTAGTAATAATAATAATAATAATAATAATAATACTACATTTATCATTAGGCCTATTTTTTATTATATAAACGTGTATTTATAATATGTCCTCAGGATTTTTCACACGACGTTGCATACTTAAAGACGTATTATATGCGAGAGAAATACATAAGCATGCAGTGAAATTGCGATACCATGAACAACCTTGCAAGACTGGTGAGTTGCAATTTTTAATAAGTCAGACCATTTCCCCTAGTACATAGAAGGAAAAATAAAGAATTCCAAAGTGCATGCAACAAGGCCCAGAATGAATAGGCAAGGAGAGATCATACTTTCGAATTGTCGGCCACAGAAACAGGCGACAAATTAGAAAACGCTGAGGACAACCTACGTACAATTAAACTCTTAATGGATATCTGATAAAGCAGTAAGTGACTTCTAAAAATAAAGTAATGGCGGAAAATATACCTGGCCTGCTGTAACGAAGGAAGCATTTTCACATCTTGCGTTACAAATTCGACTAATTCGGATCCCATAACAGAGGATGTAATGTATAAGTAATATTCTGAACGTATTGACTTCACATTTAAAAGTCTGTGAAAGGATTATTATCCCCTTATACCAGTATTTATTTTAAAGAGAACTCTTTTAACCAATAAATCATAATAAAAATTATCAATAAGGTCCGTTATAAATGTATTTTAACCACAAGTAAGTACAGAAATATATATTAATTTGACGTTATTTTTTATTTAGTTAGTTTTAATCCCTCATAGTTATTAAAGAAGTCAGTTTAATCTGTTTCTTTAATAATACTATTTATTTTATGTGAGTTATAGCAATAGCATTAATTTTATTCATATATATTTTTAATATAAAATAATTTTATTGTATTCTTTAATCGTTGTTGTTGAACTCGTAAGATTTATTGTATATAATATTTCAATTTAAAAAATTCCTAATAATATAAGAGAATCCCACTGACTGTGTTAGAGGTTGTACAAGAGAATGTTCTACTGCAACTACTGGAAGAGGTGGAAAGTTATAATGGACAATGTTGGTGTAAAAATGGCACAAAAAATTTTGAAGAAAACCCACAAAACAATATTATTATTCAACATTAGTAGAACCTAAATGTTTCACATCTGCTGGTCTAAAGCATAGCATTAATTTCGGCCCTCGGTTGTATAATTCTTTAGCTAAATTACACCCAGAACTTCTAACATGTAACCCACTAACACAGCGTTTCTCAAACTATGGTCCGCGGACCACTTGTGGTCCTCAAGGTCTGCCCTTGTGGTCCTTCAAAAAAGACAGAAGAAAAAATAAAATTTGAACGAATTGCATATCGCACTGTAGCTTAAAATCTCAGAGTTTGGAAATGACACATGGCAATCGAATTTCACTTTTTCTCCCAGTACTGACATTTTATGGAATTTATTATCCTACCCGTCTATCGACTTCCCATTCTACTCTCAGCAACAAAAGAGGGTTTTAGAGCACTATATATGTGATGTTTCTAGACATCTTTTCCCTGTACATCTGGTGCCCCGCCTGTTACCCAGCCAGGGACCACCCGAATTCATAACAGAGGACCAAAGTACCGAATCTTAATTCAATTTTAAAATATAAGTATACTGGTATTAAGGGGTTAGGTACAGCTTACAGCAGTAAAATTTTTGGAAATATTCAACATTCTTTCCCTCCATCACTGTATCTTGTACAATAATGAAAATCGGTATGTGTAAAACACTATCCTTCTGCTATATGAAACAAAAAAAATATTTTTATGATTTAAAAAAAATATTTGCATGTATTTTTTTTTTTTTTTTTTCAAAAATCATAATAGTGGTAGTTCACTGTGCAGTGATGAAGCGTTTCCCTCGTAACTCATAAACTTGTTAACTTTTTCATGTTCTCTCTCTTTTATTTTACTGCTGAAACTCATGTTTACATTATCATGCTCTTTCAATTAAATTTCTTAATAAACAATATATATTTTTTTAATTTTGTGTTAGAAGAAAATACTGATATTTGACCATTTTGTAATGAATTTATTTTTTATCAGACAATCTATCAAAGGTAGAGAAGTGATCTTGCATCATATTGTAGATATGACATGCATAAATACACACAAAAAATTTCATCCCAGAATGTTGGATAGTTTTTTACTTGTGTGAGAAACTCTTCATCACTGCACAGCGAACTGAATATTGAAAAAAAAAATGTAAATAATTTTTTAAATCGTAAAAATATATATATTTTTTTCATACAGCAGAAGAACAGTGTTTTACATCTACTAATTTTCATTAATGTACAAAATATAGTAATGAGAAAAAAAAATGTTGAATATTTCCACAATTGCTGTAAGGTGTCCCTAATCCCTTAAAATATGCTTCAAAAATGATAAATTTGCTTTCGAAGGAAACAAGAGTAAGGTGGTCCGAGGAACTGTTTTGACTTTAAAAAGTGGTTCCCACTTCAAAAAAGTTTGAGAAACGCTGCACTAACACATAACAAGAAAATTAGAAACGTGTTAATGTCTTCAATTTGATTAAATAAATTTATAGCCTATGTGTATGAATTAATCAGCCTATATTATATTTGTATTCTATAATTTTTGGAATATTCATTTTTAATAAATTGTCCTAAATTTATTCACGTACGATATTATTCTTCTCTATGTTAATATTATATTATATAATTTCACTGCAGCTGTAATTTTAATTTTAGTTCCTATTTTATTTTATTTTGTATATTCTCTTATATTAATATATTATATTATATAATTTCACTGCAGCTGTAATTTTAATTTTAGTTCCCATTTTATTTTATTTTGTATATTCTCTTATATTAATATATTATATTATATAATTTCACTGCAGCTGTAATTTTAATTTTAGTTCCTATTTTATTTTATTTGTATATTCTCTTATTGGCCTATTAATAATATATCTTAACTGCGACCGAACAGGAGCGAGCTCATTCGGTCCTCAAATTTTGTTAATATTACTGTATCTTTTTTTTTAATTGATTGTATTATTTTATTTCTATTTCTATTGTAGTAATTATATTCTGTATCCTGCATATTTAAATTTAAATAATAAATAAATAAATAAACAAGAGACTTTCTGTCAAGTCTGAAAGAACCTGCGGGATACTGAAATCTGATTCCTTTGTTAAAATGCAGTTAACGAATTAACTTTACCATGAATGGCCAGTGTTAACCATACAGACGGTAAGAAATAGAATTAACAAATTAAATCGTACTCACCAGTTTCAGTTGCAGGTGAAGTGACATCGGCAATTCCACCCAAGACAGCAGGAGCAGGAGAACCAGCAGACGGG
The DNA here is from genome assembly GCF_040183065.1 of Periplaneta americana. Classification (NCBI taxonomy): domain Eukaryota; kingdom Metazoa; phylum Arthropoda; class Insecta; order Blattodea; family Blattidae; genus Periplaneta; species Periplaneta americana. Next base: position 64,233,231 of record NC_091128.1, read on the forward strand.
TCGTCGCTCGCATCCCGACCCCTGCCTTCATCACAGAACGACCCTGTTTCCTCGCTACACGCATTACTATCCACATCACCCTTACCGAAATACTGGGGTTTCACTTGTTCCGCACTGTCGTTAGCGTGGCTATTTGCACACTCCGAACTATTGTCACTACTCTCATCCTGCGCATGGGAACCAGCACATTTCTCACTTGCCACAACCGACTGTTTATCTTCACGCCTTCCAAACCTCACATCTTTTTTCTTTCTTTCTAGTTTCACAGGCACTGAAACTTCCTCTTCTTTTTCTCCGTCACCTTGGGCCTTACTGTTTGTCTTCCTGCTGTCCACTATTGACGAACGTGGCAGCGTCCTACTGATCGATGGACCGTTGACAGCAGAATTCTTGACAGGAAAAGGAGTAGAGGTGGTCGTGGAGGATGCACCACAATCTAAACTATTACTGTACTGTTCTTCCTCAACTGGATGCAGGACTGTTACGTCGTTGGAGACTTTGAACTGCACCTGCTTCTTCTTTCTGTGTTGCTGTTTGAATTCTTGGAACGTGGGCAAGTAAAAGTCGGTTGAACCTGAACCTACCGCTTCAGGTGAAGGTGAATGCTGGCCTGACGATGCCGCAGTCACTGATGAGGCAGCAGAAACGGCAACGGCAGCAGCAGCAGCAGCGCTAGCGGGCGCCGACACCGCCAAGTCCGGTTTAGAAATGGTGTCACCGAAAGTTTTCAAACTAGTAGTAATCTCTCCGGGCGATAAGGTAGACGGTTTCTTTAAAATCGACTTAATTACACACACTCCTTCCGTCGCGGACGGGGAACTTCCATCTCTCGCCTGAGAGAGACAGGGCTCGGCAACGTGGACATGGTTGTTGGGCGAACCACCCCCTCCCCCGCCGTGCAGCCCCTCAACACTCTCGTTTTCAATGTCGTCTTGGTCTCGACCTACAACATCACCGTTATAGTCGCTGGTCCCTTCCGACGATTCTAACATCTTCATCTTCCTTGGAGGTCGTCGCGGCGAAGAGAGACGGGGTATGAGGGACGACGAAGTAGAAGCGTTCCTAGGGGCCTTCGAATTGGTCTCGTTGCAGAACTCCACGTCTGCGTCACTGTCATGGAGCGAAGGTGTTGGGGAAACGTTAAAAATACGTATTCTCTGCCCTCCCAAAGTGACACCAGTGTTCCGTGTCGCAGGTGATGTAGATCTCTTGGGTAACTGATCGGTGTTGTGTATCTTAGCAGTATTTGTATCCTGAAGCAATCTGCAATTATCAGTCTTAGAGTGAGTTGTTGCACTTGGTATACGACTTATTTGAGACTGATTACGGGCTGCCGGAAAATTATTTCTCACGGCGGGCGTCGAGTTCTCCAACGCATTATCACTTAAATCATCACTCAGTTCGTCATCCAACAATATGTCATTTGTCACTTCAGAGTTTCTTATTTTCACATATTCGTCCACTTTTGCAGTATTACTGTTTTCCTCGAGAGGCCTAGTTCCATTTTTCAGATACTTAGCAATCAGTTCATAGGCGTTTACGTCGCACTCCAGAATAGACTTTCGCTTGATGTTGTCGGGAGATTCGAGGGTGGAACTCCAGTTTGAGTATGCCCGCTCCCAGTCAACATCCCTGCGACTTCGTCGTCTCGCGTTCTCAGGACGTGTGTTTTCCAGTCCACTGCGCTTCAGCGGGGGCGATGGACTTCGTCGCACACTTCGCCGGCACGGAGAAGTGCTTTTGGCCCTCACTCGCGGACTACCCACTTCCAGGTCGAACTGTAAGGACGCCTCGCTTCCGTTCACACCGCCCAGTCGGTTCCTCCTCATGAGGTCGTAGGGATCCGGCGTGACGGCTTTGAGGTGTTGCTGAGGGGGCGCTTTAGTATTGGACGTGGAGGAGAGGTTCATCAAGGAGGGTCTGACGCGGCTCTGCCCGCTGCTGCCGCCTCCCAACCTCAGGGTCCCTCTCACGGTCCCTGCGGACGCTTGCACTGTGCCTGCAGCCCTCACTGTGCCTCCGCCCTTCCACAACATTCTGGAGCCTCCGCATTTCTTGCACACCGCCGAGGCACTCTTCTTGCTTCTCGCAGTTCCCGTCAGGAACTCCGGGCAGGAGCACATAACCACGGCGTAATTTGTCCCCGGGGGAATCACCACGGCCTGGCTGGCAGGGATAACTGCTACGGGAGGTGGTGGATGGTGGTACAGGAACAAACTTGGGCGAGGATTGGAGCCGCTGGCAGGCGAACGGACCGCCACGGATCCGTACAACCACGTCTCGGCATACTTCATGGACTTCGACAAAGCGCTGCCGGATGATAGTGTACCGTACTTGTTGCGATAGTCTTGCAGCAAGTAGCTGTCAGGAGCAGCGGAGACACCGGGTGACGGTTGTGGTCTGTCTTCTTGACTCTTTTCGCTCTTGCCCAGCTTGAGTCGCTCGCCCCAGCTCTTTCTCTGCTTGTTGCTCCCCGCATTGTTGTTGTGCTGGAGTTGCTGTTGAGAATTCTGCAAAAATAGTTAAAACAAACTCGTCACCACAAAGACATTGCCAACATTTCATTAACATTTATTTTTATATATATTTAAGTAGTTGATTCCATTAACTTTATGAAGGTACGTATAATTAAGCCGAGTAAAAATAATTTCAAAATATTATTTCAAATCACTGCACTGCTGAAATAAACATTTCGAGAAAAACATACCAGCTAAATTAAGGTATGGTGATATTCGAAATGTTGAATGATAATGCGATATTTATTTATTTATTTATTTATTTATTTATTTATTTATTTATTTATTTATTTAGTTTGCTAATAATTGTGACATAAAATATAATATATACAGAAAAACTTTAGCTTGCCCCTGAAAGAGTAAAACTCGTGCTACTACGCAATAAGAATATATAAATTTAAATTTACAATCTTTCAATTTTTATAAAATCCATACCTAACTTTTTGAATTTAATACTAGAACTATTAGAATTGACAAGATTAGGATATTTCAATATAAATTTGTTATATATTCTTGGGCCTAGATTACTACTGTGATTAAATGCTGTAGTAGCGTTGCATTTTGGTTCAAACAATCTTAAAGAATTCATACCTTTTGTTTCATAACTATGAGAAAACAATTCAAAGTTATTTCGATTTTTATGTATGAATTTTATTAATAGAATATAATAAATTATATAATGTTAAGAACATTAAAATCTAAAAATAATTTTTGAGATGGAAAATCAATAGGTTCTTCTGTAATAAATAAAGTGAATTAAAATTGAATTTAAATAAGCTACTCCATCCTATAAATCCATACATAATTACCGATTGAAATAAAGTTAAGTATATTGTGCGTAATAAACTTATTGACAACTAATTCCTCAATAAAACAAAATAATATATTATTTTACGTAATTTATTACAAAGGTAATTAATATGTTGGTTCCATTTTAAATGACTGTCGAAAATTATATCTAAATATTTAACTTCAGAGGACTCCTTAATAATCGGACATTTACACTGTATAAGACAACAATCAGTATTATGTAATTTAATACTTAATATAGATGTAGGAAGTTTGTTACATTTTTCAGATAATGGGGATGGAATAATTATGGTTTTATTTTTGTTGATAGAAAGATAATTTATGTCAAATCTTTTTTTTATCAATTTAAGTCCATTATTTGGATTATTATACGCATCATACCAGGTTTTTCCACCAAAAAGTAAAACTGTATCATCTGCATAAGAATAATGAACACCATTGTATTGTGGTAAGTCAATTTTTAATAAGTCATTAATATATATTAAAAATAAAATATGGCCTAGAACTGTTACTCTCGAATGGTATACAATTGAACAGCTATTTTATTACAGTATTTTAAATTGGTAGAAACAATGACCAGGAATGGGGGAATAGGAAATTACGAGTAATTAAAACTTCAAAACAAATGAGCTGGAACTGCAGCAAAAGCGTAAAACCATGGATAGAAAGGATAGAATGCATTTATTCCATACATTCTATGTAGGCCTAAAGTAAATATTCTATCAATGGAATGCTGATTGCTATGTTAAAACATCCAATGCACCTTATGCATTCTTGTACTTTATGACCATAATAAGATTACAATTTTATTAACAACGGCTGTAGTTTTCTACAGTTGCAGACAAAACTTCTCATGCTGAGTAACGTTTAATTAAATACTCGTAAGAGATGAGAAAAACATTTAAGATTTTCATTATTGCATTTTACGTAAGCATAGCTATAGAGATATGCCTGAGAAGTAAAAAATTCTCCCATTGACTTTACATTCTAATTATTACTATTATATTGTGCATACATTATAACTCCGTAGATTTCGCACAAACACAAGCAACGCACAGTGGTCCAAATCAGCAATCTGTCAGCAGTCTGAGCAGCAGTGTTGTCAATTCGATTCTTAAAAACCCGCTAAGGTACAGAGCAGAAACCGCTAAATTGCTATATGTCAATGTAATATAAGATTATTTTATCGCTGTGAGTGTTAAAAAGACCGCTAAACACCTATATGAGCAATACAAATTTCATAAATTTTACTCGCTAAACTAACATTGAAAAACGCTAGATCTAGCGGGAAAACCGCTGAATTGGCAACATTGCTGAGCAGTCAAAAATCTATTTTCTGACCTACCCATAAAATTAAATAATTAATTCTGGCTACACTCTCCAGTCTTCATACTTCATGAAAATAAACAAGAAAAGATCTTGTGTTGCTTGGGGAGAACGTGATGATAGCGTAAATATAGAGGATGTTATTTATAGACATTTCGCTAGCCCGCGTTACGAGCGTGCTAAACTAGCCCCGGCTATCGACTGGTTACTTGTACTGGATTCATATCATATCATATCATAGCATTAGTCGCGCGCTTCCACTCAGTGACGATGGTTATGTATTAGTGTTGTGTTCTTCCACTGTGACATTAATTGAAGTGAAATGACGAGATGAAGCTCGTCTTCAAAGTATGTTCTATCAAATAAAGTGATTGACAATAATAATTCTAAGTAACTGATGTTCTGTGATTTATTAAAAGTCTTTATAAGCCTTATAAAATTTCAATTTCTTCTTAAATTTCTAAATTTGTCATTCATTCATTCATTTATTCATTCATTCATTCAGTGTTCTGACCAGATCTTTCACTGCAAACCCAGCTTTCTTCAATCTTTCCTATGTTCTGCCTTCCTCTTTGTCTCCTCATATGATTCATATAATTCTCAATGTCGTGTATCATCGATATCTTATTCTGCCCCGAACTCTTCTCCCGTTCACCATTCATCCCAGTGCATCCTTCAGTATGCAGTTTCCTCTCAACCAGTGAGCCAGCCAATTCCTTTTTCTCTTTTTGATCAGTTTCAGCATCATTCTTCCTTCATGCACTCTTTCCAGCCAAAATGCTCTTCTTCCATCTGTTCTTCCATCTTCCATCTGTTCGATTCAGCATTCGCAGAAGAATCTTCGCCGAGTGCGTTATCAGGCTGATAGTCCTGAACTCGTTAAGTTTCTTGGCATTACTTTTCTTCGGTATTGGAAGCAACATTGTCTAAGTGAAATCTTCAGGCCAGTCGCATTTCGTAGCATAATGATAGAATTTCCTTCTTGTCTTCACCCAAGAATTTCACTAATTCAATGAGGATTCCATCAACTCATTTTGCTTTCCCATTCTTCATTTCCCTAAGCGCTAATTTAACTTCTTCCATTGAAATACAAAATCCTTTTTGGTCTTCTGATACAGCTGCTTCGTCTTGTATAGCCAAGTCACTCTTAGCCCCAAATATTTTTATAAGCACCTTATTCTCGAATATTCTTAACCTCTGTTCATCTCTCAAAGTGAGAGTCCAAGTTTCACAACCATACAGAACAACCGATAATATAACTGATTTATAAATTCTAACTTTCAGTTTTTTTAAACCAAATTGGATGGCAAAAGTTTCTCAACCGAATATATTTCAGCAGCTTCAGCGTTGTTAAATAACCAAGTATTCTGCTAGGAACAAAAAGCCGTTTCAGACAACAAAGCAAAAAAGAACACAAACACTCCCTGTGGGTGGGATATAATATCAAATTCCCTCGCTGGAAATTGAATCTGTATCCGCTACTACAGACACACAGTTGAGAATTATATGAACCCTAGGAAAATACATTTAATGTTTTAAATTTCAAATTTTTCCCAGGCCGTGTGTAACTCAAAATGTGGATTACTGTACTCTAATATTATAGAAGTTTTAGAGCTTGCCATTTCACCAAGAGTAGCCAGCAGGGTTAGGGAGGAACAAATCATCATTACAAGCTTTCAAGAATCATTGAATCGTGCAAATTGCAAGAAAGCTCAGATGTAATTCCAAGCATAAAGAGTGGATGAGATTGGTTGAGGAATCTATTCGTATTACACCTTTTCAATGACGTGATAAAAGAGAAATCGTTTCCTCGACGTAGCTAAAAGGCTCTGACTTGTCTATTCAGGCGTAAACATTCAGAAAACCTTAGCACAAGGACTGTTAAATAAAAATGTGCTTCTTCTAATTTACTTTCATTCCAACATAAAAATCTTTCTTGCTTTTGTTAGAGGGAATGCAGTTTTATTGGGCTTACACGTTTCATAATTTTAACCACAACATTGCATAAGAGCGGAGCACTAATTCTACAGCAATGTCATAATTACTGAAAGATGTGGTGATACAGAAAATTGTGTCTTTCTGATAGAAATCTAGATAAGAATACAAACTTAATTAAAATTAAATTTATGCTCAGAATAATAGGGCATTTTCATATTATAAATTCAAAATTGAAGGAAAATGGCGGTATTATCTGTAATGAAGTTACCTACATATTACTTCATTAATCCCCAGTTCACATTTTCCAAGGCCAATAAGATAGTTCACATTTCCCTGTTTTTCCCCCTTAACGATAATTAGTTCATGATAATATTCGGAAATGTCAAAAGAAAGTTTCCTAACTACAGAGAATATAGTCCAGGTCTTCTTCTTTATATCCTAAAGGTAAAGCCTTACTATTTTCCTCCTATTACTGCATATGTTAGTGAATTATGATGATTTTGTAGTTCTCAGATTTAATTCTTTTTGCAAATTTTGTTTCGAATTTTGGTAGGCCTACTGAAAAATGCTACCATTGGCAGTTACTTTCTACCTGTTGACAGCATCGTTTGCCTTTGAAGAAGCTTCCAACGGTAATGAAACTAAAGTTACTAGCGAACGTATTTAATAATTAATAATAACTAATAAATCATACACTAATAATTAATAAATGAAGAGATTACTTTGAAAGCCGTAGGCCTACTTAATCACTTCAAGAAGTCAAACAAAATAAATTTTTAAGTTTGATTCCACGACTCATTAACTGTTTAGTAAAATCTGTTAATTCCACGTTGCCAGAGAAAATACATTTCAATATTACATCTATCAATCGATCGATCAATCAATCAATCAATCAATCAATCAATCAATCGATCAGAAATAAATAAATAACATTTTTATTATTGTTTCAATATTTACCATTGTTATTTTGCTTGATTTTATGATATCTAGTAACAGTTGGCAACATTGAAAAGAGAGCCATATCAGCTTTTTATGTACTAATCTTACGTGAACCCAATATAGAACAAATGTAACGAGGTTCAAATCCGACAAGAAGCAGAACATTTCTTGCTAATTTGGTTGGTCGGCATCTTGCTACAGCATTCAGACGTTCCTGAACTCTTCTAGTCTGGCGATATGAATAATGAGTCTGTTTCTAAGGTGGGAGAAGCTATAAGTTTGAATTCATTGTCCCAAATGATAAGACTGGAGGGTAGGATAATAACAAAGATAAATTTTGACGCTGGCAAGAAATGACCAGCAAAATTTCCCTGAAACTCTTTCATTCAGTGATACCGTTCTTTCACCATCCTTTGATCTGTATCACGTGACTCCCAGTCCCAAAGGAAGTCGTAGTAAATTTATCATACAGAGACATCGCCGTCGAACGAGTTTCAATCCGCGAACCTATTATAACAATCATGATAATCACTAGATCACTGACAAAACCTTATGTTAATGAGATTAGGAATGCGATTCATACTTGTACTTCATAATAAAAAACTGACAGGGGATTTTGGGAAATCCCTATGATTACTTGTAACGTCTATACAGTAATTAGGTAATGTAATTTAAGTGTGTCTAATGAACGGAACGAAATAAGCTATGAATAACAGTTCAACTTATAATAATAATAATAATAATAATAATAATAATAATAATAATAATAATAATAATAACTCATTAAAACACATTAGTCTATTAAGAGGACAAGCAAAGAACTTACTATTTATGAATCACAGACAAATTACCGGTAACAATATAACTGATATATTGCATGTAAACACACGAAAATATCCTGTAAAAGGTAAAAAGGTAAAGGTATCCCCGTAACATGCCATGGAGGCACTTGGGGGACATGGAGGTAGAGTCCCATGCTTTCCATGACCTCGGCACTAGAATGAGGTGGTGTTGTAAATATTTTTATTGTTATTTAACCATAAGTGAGCAATGTCCATCCTTTATTAACTTTCTATAGTTACACGTGTATTGTGCACGCGTCTGTTTTGCATCTATGTCAAAGCACAACTGAATAACATTATTTCATTTAATATACTGCAACCTTTCCATGGATTATAATAAAGTCTTTGAAGTAGGCAAGGCCTTTATCCGAGCTATGGACTGACCTTGTGTATTGAAATCGACTCGTTCTCATTGTTGAGTTTATCGTATATTTTTTTAAGTAGGTTATTTTACGACGCTTTATCAACATCTTAGGTTATTTAGCGTCTGAATGGGATGAAGGTGATAATGCCGGTGAAATGAGTCCGGGTCCAGTACCGAAAGTTAACCAGCATTTGCTCATATCGGGTTGAGGGAAAACCCGGATAAACCTCAACCAGGCAACTTGCCACCTGGTTTCGCGGCCAGACGCGCTAACCGTTACTCCACAGATGTGGACGTTTATCGTAAATGATGAAAACATTTCCACAGCAACCGAAATCGAATGACGTCTAATGATTTAAGTTTTTCTATTAATGCAGGTCGAATATGGACATTACACGTCAAAATTGCTACTACGCCTAGTTAGCCGGTTCCATCAGCTTGCAGAGGTGGTGGCAGTATCCATCAGCCGCCATTAGTGAATCTGATTGTTCTTGTATAGGGCGGGAATTAGCAGACGAATGATATCGAGCACTGTTGTGTCATGGCGGTGTCTGTTGTATTGTTTATAAGGAGCACAACGTAAAAAAAAGCATGTCAGTTGCTTATCAACAAACATGTCAACGGACCAGTTATTATTACTGGTTCAAGAAATAAATTGTTTATGTTCCCTTTTCTTTGAACGAGATGACATTATGGAAATTTCGCGAAATTTTGCTAGCGTAGCACATGCAACTTGTACAGCCGCAATGATAGCCACTGAACCTTCCAACAGTTCTGTTCCTATTTTGCTGCAGCGTGACGTCATTGATGTCCACGAGTCCGGTGAGATTCGAATACGCTGATTGATATCCCATTGAGAGAACATTAATCAATGCTTTAAATCAGCGGTGACCAAAACTCGAACGGCAGTGATTACATGCGAGAGACAGTCTATGAAGTAAGGAGACGGGGGAGAGATACATGGCATGAAAACTACAACCAATACTGGTTCGTGCACTAACATTGAGTTCATCAACCCGTTAATAAAAATCGCAAGCCATGCTGTATCAATAATGTCAAATAATGTCATTATTGTCATCAAGATCCAATAATATATATTTTTTTTTTTTTTTTTTTTTTTTTTTTTTAATATTCCTCATGAACACAATCAGAAATCTCCTGAATTCTCTTCTGGATATTTAGTCGAGAAGGCGCAGTTTTTCAAAATTAATTAACAACTTTCATTGGACAGACTATTATTTTAGCCACCTTGATCATTACGCTTTTAAAAAACTCTCCTCCGTTGGAAGGTTTAAGAGAACGAGCTAGTTCATTCGCCACTAGATAGCTGGCGTCCTTACATTTTATTTATGTCATCTTTCTCTTCATGACGATGATTTAAGGCTGATTTCAGTTCTTGGAGTTTAATAGCTCGTTTCATTACTACACTAGCACGTAATATTCAATCATTTTTTCTATATTATTATTATTATTATTATTATTATTATTATTATTGTTATTATTATTATTACCACTGCTGCTGGTAATGCTATCAGTATTATTATTATTATTATTATTATTATTACTATTAAATCAATTACTAGTAAATAACTGATAATAGTCATCAAAAGATTAAAAAAATTAAAATGGAGATATTATTTTATACTTCAAGGGAAGATGTAGACCTATATATTCAGGCACGTATATAAAAGTTATGGTAACATTTGCTGATAAATAATAATAATAATAATAATAATAATAATACTAATAATAATACCTCTTATGCCTGTGTATTTAGCGTAATACCTTGTAATGTCGCTTCTATATACTATTACTAATTGAACCGTTGAGCAAAGCAACATATTACATTTTCTCCGACAGAATGGCGAATAAATTACTCTTCCCATTCTGTACGAAACTTTCTGTTCCTGCTAGAGACAGAGGGTTTGTAGACCGACATGGTACCTACACTGCTTACCTTCAGTACGTGAGCGAGACAGAGAGCAATGTACAGGAAACTCCCCTTACCAGTACGAATGTCTTCGATTACACGATGTAATCACGATACCCAGTTTGGTCACCTCTGCTTTAAATGGATTCCAACCCATGATTGTAGTTTTCACTCCACGTTAAGACCCAAACATTTTCCAAGTCATAAAGCATCAAATATATTCGTAAATTAATGTTATTAAAAATTGAAGTATGGAACTTTAACATAAATTCGGATTATCAAGATTAGCATGCAACTCACAGCATACTAATACATGCAGGTGCACCTACAACAATATTATTACCAGGGAAAGGATTTATATGTAAATACATATTTACTTATAAAGCTAATATAATTTATATTTTGCATTATCTTTATGTTTCACAATGTGTAGGGTTGAAAAATCCTACTTTTATTTTCCATATTTTTCCATATTTTAGAGTTTAGTACATATTTTCGTTAATTTCCATATATTTTCCATATTTCATATAAAACAGTCCATATTATATTAGGTTTAACAATAAAACAAAACAAAATTCCATTAACTTTTAAAAATACATTTCAACAATAGAGATTTAAACACATGTTCAGTAATCCCTTTAACATCAGAGTTATTTGAAAATTAGCAGTCCTATCAACAATGGGAAAGTAAGTTACAAAACTGTATTAATTTAATTTAAAATTTTTAACAGACTTCAGTTGTGCAGCTCAACAGTTAAATGCCAGTCAGAGTACACATAGGTTCAGTTTTGTAAATCATACTATAAAGACGGTAAATATGCCAAAAGTACGTCATTCAGTCAATTTAAAATCAAAACTAACAAGTTACATTTCAGAATTTAAAGAAGATGGTTTATCAACTGACAATAAAATATTATTTTGTAATTTGTGTCAGTGTGCAGTATCATCTACACAAACGTTCCTGGTGCAACAACACATTACAACTAGTAAACATCAGGCCAACAAACAACTAAATTCCAAGCAGAGACAATTGTTTTTAACACAACCAACAACATCGAATGTAAGATCTGAGTTTAACATCGACCTGTGCCGTACTCTCATCTCTGCTGATATTCCTCTCTACAAACTAAAGAATAAGGTCTTCAGGGAATTCCTTGAAAAATATACTCAACATACAATCCCGGATGAGTCAACACTTAGGAAGACGTATGCTCCATCCATCTACGATGAGACAATACAGAAGATAAGAGATGAAATTAAAGATAGTTCAATTTGGGTTTCCATTGATGAGACTCCCGACAAAGAAGGTAGACTTGTTGGTAATGTAGTTATCGGTTTGTTAAGTGAACAATATTCTGAACGAATTCTTTTACATTGTGATGTTCTAGAAAAGTGCAATAACAAAACTATAGTTAAACTGTTCAACGAAGCTATGGGTATCCTGTGGCCAAAGGGTATTATGTACGATAATGTGTTATTCTTTATTAGCGATGCTGCCCCTTATATGGTCAAAGCTGGACAAGCATTATCTGTTGTATATCCTAAATTGACTCATTTTACTTGTGTGGCGCATGCATTTCATCGTGTGGCAGAAGTGGTCAGAGACAATTTCCCTAAAGTAGATTTGTTGATTTCATCAGTGAAAAAAGTATTTCTCAAAGCTCCCAGTAGAGTTAACGTGTTGAAAGAAATGTACCCTGAAATTCCATTGCCACCAAAGCCAATTTTAACTAGATGGGGTACATGGCTAGAAGCAGTTGAATATTATGCCGAACATATAGACTCTATTAACAATGTTCTCCTTGCATTGGACTCTGAAGATGCAGTCTCAATTGATACTGCGAAAACAGTTACCTGTGACATAAGTGTGAAGAATGACTTAGCTCACATTCAGCATACATTTTCATGCATCATAAAAACGCTCAAAAGTCTCCAAAATAGGCACCTTTCACTATCTAAAAGTTTTGAAATTATAAATAGTACTGTGGAACAACTGAATCGTGGTAGAGGTAAAGTTGCAGATGCAGTAAGAGCTAAGGTGGACACTGTACTTTCAAAAAACCCTGGATATGAAGAACTACAAAAGGTTGTTGCTGTGATGAGTGGTGAATCAACAGTGAAGATTAACTTGGACTTATCCCCAGCAGACATTGTGAAATTGAATTATGTACCAGTTACTTCTTGTGACGTCGAACGCTCTTTTAGTCAGTATAAATCTATCCTCAGAGACAATAGAAGAAGATTCACTTTTCAGCACTTGAAAGAAATGTTTGTAACCTATTGTTATGGTAACAGACAATAAAAATTGTGTTTTGTTGAAACTACATTGGAAGATAAGGTACGTCCATTATATTTTTTGTTTAGTTTGATTAAAATGTACCAATATTTAACGTACATAGTCATTTTTTTATAATTTTAAGTCCATATTTAATTCCATATTTTGGTAAAAATCCATATTTAATTCCATATTTTGGTAAAAATAACTACATATATATTTACATATTTCATATATTTTTAGTCCATATAAATCCGTTCCCTGATTATTACTGTCGTACAAGTGAGTCTGAGATCTCAAACAAATGAAACTCTCCTACAGCTGTTCACAGATGCACTCATATCTGCTGAGCATCAGAATGCCTGCGAAGGAATTTGTCATTGAGGCAGGGGGCAGCGGGAAGGGACCAGCGCAGCGGCAGGAAGACCGGTTTTGTTATTCCGAGTTCAGCCACCCATCGCATTCGCATCCACTTAGCCTAGCAATGCGCTGCACCGCGTTCTGGAATGTGGGTCACGCTTCTTCCAAAACACGGCGAGTATTGCTCCCAGCCAACACAACTTGAATCCGTAATAAAAGTGAGGTCACTTTCTCGAATCCTTAATGTACTTAGCTCTTACCGCAGAAAAAAAATAGATGACCATCTACAACATTGTAACTTTCGTTAGAGGCACATCACAGTAAACAGAACTTCTTGAAACACTTTATTCTCAAAGTAACTTGCATTTTTAACAATACTTACCAATTAAAGTGTTAAAAATAATGTAAGATTAATTATTCTACTTTCAAGAATGTATAATAAATAAATGTCTGTGAAGATGTCAAATTTCTGTTCTAGAACGACAGATTTTAGTATCTATTTTTATGTTGTTCTCAAATGAGATTTAAAGCTGTTCCCGTATATTATTTTTATATTAATTTACTAGCCGTACCAGTGCGCTCCCCTGCACCCGTTAGAAATAAATTTAAAGTAATTACATAATTAAAATAGGACATTTGATCCAGGGAACATTCGTGTTTGATAAAAGGATAAATCGTTTAATATGTTACTTAATTTAAATTGCATCCAAATAATTAAAATGCGATCATTTTGGTCCACAGACCACTCATTGGTGCAATGACAATTCCTTTAACATGTTTCTAATTTTTATTACATGCAACCATAGTTTAATGAACATTGCCATCATTTCGATTTAATGTGTATACTTTATTTTACTTGTTATAGGTTTCCATTGAATTATGGTAATAACTTAATTTTAACCCTTGTTTTCTACGTTTTCAGTAAATGGCCTTTGGCCCACTATGGTTCTGAAACCTTCAAATAACTTAAATTATATTATATAATATTACATTACATATATTATATTATATTATATAATATTACATTACATATATTATATTATATTATATTATATTATATTATATTATATTATATTATATTATATCAGAAGTTACTGTAATAACATTATAGCATTATGTCCAACTATTGAAACTACACTTTCCAATGGTGAAATAATTAATTATACAAATCGGTTAATTTAGCTTCCGATATTACTTCATACAAACACAGAAACATTCTCTGTAGGCTATCTTTCATAGCTTTCGATTGTTGCTGTCCAAGGCTCCTTATAGACGAAGTCATTTGTTTTTTATTTCATTATACGGCCTTAGATGGCAGTTATTTTAATTTTAAAACTCATTTATATCATTAAATATCAGTCCTATCAAAATTTTTCAAGGAATAAAACTTATCGCAAATTATTTTTAAAGAAACGTTTGTTATGTAACATTTTTCACAAAAATCAATAATAAGCGAGATATTTCGATTTATTTAATTCAGGTCCCCTTATAACACCCCTTTTAAATAATGTATTTTGAATGCCATATAGCCTAAAATCTAAGTTACAACGAACATAATTTATATACCAATTTTCATCGAAGCCCGTTCATCCATTATCGCGTGAAAAGGTAACAAACTTACAGACAGACAGACAGACAGACAGACAGACAGACAAACAAAAATTTCAAAAAAGCGATTTTCGGTTTCAGGGTTGTTAATTATATATGTTAGGACCAATTATTTTTGGAAAATCGAAAATTACCAGAAAAATTTCGGTTACAGATTTATTATTAGTATAGATTTACTGTTAGTTCATGTTGAATATCTTCACATTTATATCCTTACAAACTCGTGCAGGCCTTTGTTGATCTCTTCTGTTTAACGGCAAAGACTCACTGACGATGCAGACTTTTACATAAAGACAGTAGCTTCACATAACAGTAAAATTAATAGGAACCTTTGAGCAATCAGAATGAGAAATTTTACTGAAAGAATTCGCAACTGTACAACTGTACGTCTACTACTAAAAGCCAGGTTATGAACCGACTAAACAGGAAGCAACGTTCTGTTGCTCTCTTTCTGAGCTCTGTTGCCACATAGTGGCGCGAGATTCAAAGCGTGTTCAGCGGTTGTCACCGATATGTTTAAAATAACTACTGTCTATAGTTCTCGATAACACTATCAACAATATTAGTAATTAAAATTACTGTTTTTAAGAAAGCACGAGCTAATGAAGCTGGTACGAAATGCGACTCGTAATGCACGTGGTACTGCAAATGAACTGGGACGTTTGGCTACACTGTCTCCGTGATTCCGTTGCCAGATTTTCGTTAGCAGACGACATTTTCACGCCAGATCCAATGAAGAGCTTCGTTCTCCTTTTCCCCGCCAACCCCCCACGCTCAACGTGTCATCGCTGCACAGGCTACCCCTCTAACCGCACTTTCCTCTCGCCCTCCCAACTACTTCCTGTTTAGTCGGTTCATAACCTGGCTTTTAGTATAGTTCTAAAGTGATGGAAGTGATTACTACCCGTAGATTGTGTGGAGATAAGCTGGTACAGGCAACATAAACAAGACACATTCAGCAGTTGCGCAGACTTCAACTTAAATTGTGACATTTTCCCGTTTCTATTTCCAATGAAGGTGTAGTCGCATCAAAACAACACTAACGCTACTAACAAGGGAAGGGTTTCGGATCGAACAGGAATTTCGTATCCAAAATTTGTATATAGGCCCATCTTTACATCTCTGTAGAGCTCCCAAAAGCATTCTTTTGTGTAATGTGTGGTTTGTCTGTTAGAGCACTGTACAAGTTGAGGGGTGGGGAGAGCACTGCACAAGTTAAGGGGATGAGACACCTTACCCGTAAGCCTAGCCTAGCCTAGCCTAGAAGCTAGTGCGAGTGGTAAAATGTCTAAAGCCCATTTTAGAACATTTTTCTCCAACGTTCTGTCTGAAAATATTGCAGCTAATCAAAAGTGTACATTGTTGTGTGAGTCACTGAATGCGCACAAGGACGCAACCTTAATAATGAATCATTCCAAGCCTAGGACATGGAATGTATGGTCATTCCACCTAAAAAACTAAATATATCCAGCCTCTGAATATCTATTTACTTAGACAGTACAAAATATATGCTCGGAGGATAACAGATTACATAAGGACTCTTGCTGAGAATCCAGAACTTAATTTGGGAAATCGAGTGTTTATAATGAAAATGCATTCTGTTGTTCATAACCAGTTGTCTGCTCCAGTATACTGCCTAGATGCTTCAGTATTCCTGGCAGTCAGCTGGTTACGTGAATCGTGAACAAATCTCGGACTTCAAAAATGTAATTCAGGTGGCATTTGATTTTTCAGCACTGAGGTGTGGTTCAGAAGATTGTTCAGGTGTTGCTTCTGTGTGTTGTGCTTATTGCTCTGCTCCATGCTGTTTCATGCATTTTGTAGAGAATCCTCATGTAGGCTACATTTTTAAAGAAGTGTATTGACCAATATCAACCAAACGGAGAGTTACACAAATGAATATTTTTACGGTCTTCATCACCATTGTGAGGTAAGCGTCTGTACAAATTTTTAACCAAAAATTCCTGTTCGAGCCGAAATCCTTCCCTTGTAAGATTAGGGCAATGAAATAATACACGACTTACGTACACAATGATATTTGTGTTATTTATAGCAAGTTTTGCAGCGCTGTTGAGTGTCCTGTGCCTTGAAGAGTTATTTTGTTAAGGGGTTAGGAACAGCTTAAAGGAGTAAAATTTTGGAAATATTCAACATGTTTTCCTCCCTTACAGTATCTTGTGCAATAATGAAAATTAGTATGTGTAAAACACTGTTCTTCTGATATATGATACAAATATTTTTATGATTTAAAACAGGGCCGGGCATGAGAGCGCTCCATATAGCCGGCCAGAGCAGCTCTCGCTCCGCAAGACAAGCCAGAGCGACCGTAGATTAAGAATCCCTGAGTTGGACCATGAACCAATGTAACTTGTGTGAGCGCGCCCAATGACATTACCTCGACTCGCTACGGGCATGTGGGCAGCGAAATTGCGTATAAAATTAGCTGTGTCGCGGAGCCTCTCTCAGTATACTCGACATCGAGAGCAGTTGCGGATCAGCAGGCAAACGCGTTTACAGCCTGAGCTATGCCGACGGCTAATTTGGATTTCACGTGACATGAGGGAAATACGGCGCCGATCCTAACCTCGGAAAGCAATCATTTTAAAATCAGATAACCATATGATTACTAGGGTACGGATTTTTACTTACTTAATTACTTGCTGGCTTTAAGGAACCCGGAGGTTCATTGCCGCCCTCACATAAGACCGCCATTGGTCCCTATCCTGAGCAAAATTAATCCATTCTCTATCATCATATCCCACCTCCCTTAAATCCATTTTTATATTATCTTCCCATCTACGTCTCGGCTTTCCTAAAGGTCTTTTTCCCTCCGGCCTCCCAACTAACACTCTATATGCATTTCTGGATTCGCTCATACGTGCTACACGCCCTGCCCATCTCAAACGTCTGGATTTAATGTTCCTAATTATGTCAGGTGAAGAATACAATGCGTGCAGTTCTGTGTTGTGCAACTTTCTCCATTCTCCTGTAACTTCATCACTCTTAGCCCCAAATATTTTCCTAAGCACCTTATTCTCAAACACCCTTAACCTATGTTCCTCTCTCAAAGTGAGAGTCCAAGTTTCACAACCATACAGAACAACTGGTAATATAACTGTTTTATAAATTCTAACTTTCAGATTTTTCGACAGCAGACTGGATGATAAAAGTTTCTCAACCGAATAATAACAGGCATTTCCCATATTTATTCTGTGTTTAATTTCCTCCCGAGTATCATTTATATTTGTTACTGTTGCTCCCAGATATTTGAACTTCTCCACCTCTTCAAAAGATAAATCTCCAATTTTTATATTTCCATTTCGTACAATATTCTGGTTACGAGACATAATAATATACTTTGTCTTTTCGGGATTTACTTCCAAACCTATCTCTTTGCTTGCTTCCAGTAAAATTCTTGCGTTTTCCCTAATCGTTTGTGGATTTTCTCCTAACATTCACGTCATCCGCATAGACAAGCAGCTGATGTAACCCGTTCAATTCCAAACCCTCTCTGTTATCCTGAATTTTCCTAATGGCATACTCTAGAGCAAAGTTAAAAAGCAAAGGTGATAGTGCATCTCCTTGCTTTAGCCCACAGTGAATTGGAAACGCATCTGACAGAAACTGGCCTATACGAACTCTGTTGTACGTTTCACTGAGACACATTTTAATTAATCGAACTAGTTTCTTGGGAATACCAAATTCAATAAGAATATCATATAAAACTTCTCTCTTAACCGAGTCATATGCCTTTTTGAAATCTATGAATAACTCATGCACTGTACCCTTATACTCCCATTTTTTCTCCATTATCTGTCGAATACAAAATATCTAGTCAATAGTTGATCTATTACGCCTAAAACCACATTGATGATCCCCAATAATTTCATCTACATATGGAGTTAATCTTCTCAAAAGAATATTGGACAAAATTTTGTACGACGTCAACAAAAGTGATATTCCTCGAAAGTTACGACAGTTAGTCTTGTCCCCCTTCTTAAAGATAAGTACGATTATGGACTCCTTCCATTGTTCTGGTACAATTTCCTTTTCCCAAATAGCAAGTACAAGCTTATAAATTTCGTTAGATAATGCGCTTCCACCCTCTTGTATTAATTCTGCTGGAATTTGATCGATACCTGGAGACTTATAATTTTTCAGATTTTCTATCGCAATTTCGACTTCAGAAAGTGTGGGTTCGGGTATAAATGGCTCAGCAGTTTGTATTTCAATTTCGTCCCGATCATTTCTATTTGGCCTATGTATATTTAGTAGTTGCGCAAAATAGTTTTTCCATCTGTTCAGGATTGAATGAGCGTCTGCAAGCAAGTCACCATTCTCATCCTTGATCACGTTTACCCTTGCCTGATATCCATTCTTGAATTCCTTTATGCCCTTATATAAATCTCTAATGTTTTTATTTTTACTATTTGTTTTTACCTCATTCAATTTTTCCTTCAAGTATTATCTCTTTTTATTCCTAAGCGTACGATTTGCTTCCCGTCTTATATTGAAATAATTATCTTTATTTACCTCAACTGGATCCTGTAAGAATTTCAATTTTGCCTGTTTCCTTCTTTCTACTACCATGCAACAATCTTCATCAAACCACGGTTTCTTTTTTTTAGTTTCATAATAACCTATGCTCTGTTCAGCTGCAATTTTGATATTATCTCGGATATTTTCCCACATGCTATTCACATCTAACTCTTCCTCAACATCGTCGGAACTTGCTAATACGGCAAACCTATTGAAATTTCGACCTGATAATGTTGCTTAGTTTCCTCGTCCTTTAATTTCGGAATATTTGAAAATAGGCTCTAACAAAAAACAATGTTTTCTTTAAAAATATGTTACAAATCATTAGGAATTCACTTCTAGAATTTAAAAATTTTAAATGCTTATATACCGTTATCACCACTACTACTAAAAGTACAAGAACAACAAATATCTAACTAGTTATACATAAATTAAAATATTAAATGTAAAAAATAAGTTTTAGGCATAAATTCAGTACACAAACAAGTTTAGTATAAACAATTTTTACCAAGCATTGTCCGTTAATGTCCATAATTAGCTTCTCAATAAATTACTAATACTTTTTCTAAATTTTCAACTAAAAAGCAATTCTGTCTGTCACTAAACATAAATTTGTATGCTGAAAATGAACGGTTCGCGTAACATAACAGGAGCGTATTTCAATTTTGATTGCACAGGAATTACATTGTAAATCTGTGTTCTTCCCTGCTAGGATATCTGAAGCAGTACGCAGGTCCTTCAGTCCTACATGTCTCTGCAGAACTTGCTCCAGTTAATCCCGTACTTTATTTTCAACAGAACCAGGAACACATTCGGAATTTAAAATACAAATTTTCGAAAAAGAATGGGTGTTTTAACCTATTAGAGATAAAACATACTTAATAGGCCAAAATAGGCTTTGTCGTCAAAATAGGCATTTTTAGGTGGTATTAAAATGCCAATTTTATGGATAATTTTATATGGAGCGTGCACTTGCAAGTTTTTATGAACTAATCTTTTAAGGATTAAAATAGGTTTTTACCTAAAATCCAAAGTATAATGATTACATCCTTGGTGATATTCAGAGTGATGATTACGATATAGTCAATGATCTCCTTTCGAAGAACTTTGTATCAGCTCCTTAAGCTACGAATACTTATGCTTCTGGAGAAAAATTAATATAAGAGATATTGATCTAATGACATAACATTTTTATAGAGTAAATGTCGAATGTAGAGAAGCAACATAAGATAGAGAGAGAGAGCGAGAGAGAGACGCCTGTCACTGATTTTTTAAAATGTTTTTGTGATTCGATAGACTAATATTAGAATTCATGTTATGAAGCTGTACGTTATAAGTGGGGTATTCTGTGACGTTTAACCTACTTTCTAATGAGTATTAAAGATAATTACCTTCAATTATATCAGTCATAATAAACAAAGGATGAATAAAGAAGGTTCAAAGACAGGAAGTCACTTTCCTTGCTAAAGGAAGGTTTTACTTAAACAATACTAATTAATTTAGAAATGTTTCGTCTTTATTCAGCACATTAAAAGGATAAGGTTCTTCCGTCTGTTCAGTTCTGTTTTCTGTGGAGAGTAAGGGATCAATACTGCTCATCCGTACTCACAAGAATTTCCATTTCACATAGCATGGCAGGTGAAAACATTTAGAAGAAGGAAGGTCAACACAAAGTGTGATAAATACCTATGTATTTATTTCGATGGACTGAAACTCTGATTTCGTATGTTCGTGACGTTCAGTATTTGTATCACTAAGCCACAAAGCAATGTAATTTATTGTTTTTTTTTTTTCCAAGCTAGAGAGTAAATGAGGATTTTGATACTTAAGAATTTAATTAGCCTATAGCAACTTCCAGGTGTTAAAATGAGAACTAAGAAGTAAATTACCTAGTTGCCTAATTTCGAATTCTTATCGGTCATCTTCAGAACTATAGTCCCGTCGCTCTTATTTCCGCCAGCCAATCACTTTGCAGGTCGGCTACATTTGAACGTGTGCGTCTTGTGATTCGCTGATGATGATGTTATGCATTTCCTAATGCTCAATAAATACTTAATACAATCGCCCGCCATGTTGGCTCTTTCGTTGGCGTTCGCAGAAAGCACAAGAGGACGTTATTTGCTGCTCAATTATTTGCTCAATTACAGTGCGTTTGATTTATTATCATAGGAGCTACGAGATGATAATGTTTAACGGTGCGGCAAATACAGTAGATTCCTCGTCTGGTAGCTCGGCAACGAAAGAACAAAAATGGCGAACGATACTACCTACCTAGACTTTATAGAGCCTTCACTTCGTAAGACGTAAGCAAAGAGGAGGAGTCACGCCAGGAATAACAGCGTCGCGACTTTAGTGAGGTCCTTCCTTCTTCCGATTTCTTCAGTTGTTTTGCTGGAAAGTACGTTTGTGTTTGGTAGTGTGGAGTCAAATAGTGTGTGTGTTCTGAAATTCAGTTGTGTATTGAGGATGTATTGTATGTGTGTGTTTTTGTGTGTCTATTTCGTACTGTTCTAGTGTACTTAATTTCTGGTTTTTCGGTTGGATGTGTAGGATTTCCATGTCTGTTTTTTATGTTGCTCTAACTGTAGTTGTGATATGTTTGCGTATGTGAAGGTACTGTGTGATTTGGTTATGGCTGTGTTGTCACTAGTTCTGAAGATGATTAATATGAAGTCGAAACTAGCCAACTAGGTACTTTATCACTTAGTTTCCATTTTAACACTCTAAAGTTGTGATTCTAATTAAATTCTTATGTGATAAGTGTTAAAATTGTGTAATCAAAATATAAAATCAAGAAGATTTTAATTTATTACTGTTTTTGTTTCATTTTTACTCTCTCTCTCTCTCTCTCTCTCTCTCTCTCTCTCTCTCTCTGCATGCCAAATATGTGATGCTGCTAAACATTTAATTCCAGATTTTCATAAAAATGTAACTACTGTTGTATGTTACTACAGTTTCCTTACATGTTATGGATATACACTTTCACTTACATTCCGCCATTAAGTTAATTTCTGTTTATTATTTAGTTATGGTTTATGCCGCTCATCGCAGTATATGTTTCTTGTTACTCTGGTGGCTAATTGGTGTACTTTTAATTATTTATGTCGTTTGCTTTGCGTTATTTATGAACGCAACCTTTTCTTGTTCCTTGCGGAGCAGACCATTGTCTTCTGATTGGAGGATTTTAAGCAGCGACGGTTGATCCTGTAACTTCATCCCTTTTAGCCCCAAATATTTTCCTAAGAACCTTATTCTCAAACACCTTTAATCTCTGTTCCTCTCTCAAAGTGAGAGTCTAAGTTTCACAACCATACAGAATAATCGGTAATATAAATTTATAAATTCTATCTTTCAGATTTTTTGAGAGCAGAATGGATGACAAAAGCTTGTCAACCGAATAATAACAGGCATTTCCCTATTCATTGTTACTTCTTCCTTTAGACATGCATCCTGATAGTACTGTATTTTCAAAATTGTCTCATAATAATCTCTTTCTATTATGTAACATTATTTGAAATATATTAACATTATTTGTATTTTAGCTTAATTCTGCTACACAGATTGTATTTCATTGTTTAATTAATAATTCATTGTATTTTGCTGTTTAATTCGTAAATAACTCTTGTATACATGTAACTCTTATCTAAATCAAATTGTTGAATTCTTTGTAAGTTCATACATATGTATGTATATTTTTTGCTGGGTGAGTGGAAGAGAAAGCCTTACGGCCTTAACTCTGCCAGCTAAAATAAATCATTATTATTATTATTATTATTATTATTATTATTATTATTATTATGATTTATTCTGCGTTTAATTTCCTACTTAAACCGTACAATTTATAAATTTATATACAGGAAACGAACAATCCATTTATGCATGTCTCTTAAATGACAGTTCAAAAAAATAAGCTAGGTAAACAATAATGTATTCTTATCACTAGATAGCGGAAAAAAGTCAAATAAAAGTAATGTTTACGGATTACAAGTTCTGTACGCATAGACTATGTCATGTGGTGTGCAGGTATCCTAAGTAGCTACAACACGGTACCGTCCGCAGAGAGCACCACGCGAACACCGAAAACAACTGCCACTCTGCGTTCTCAGTCAGTCCTCGTCCGTACGTGAACAGAGAACATTGAGATACGTAAACATATTATTCATTTGTGTTCGGTGAAGTGATCGTAATGCCGAAGACAGATGTTAAAAACATAGGGTGTATTCTTTAATACAAGAATATGGTGTTGACATTTTTAGTAGTGATTGTGGTGAAACAATTAAGTGTCGGTTATGTATGTGAGCATTAAACAGATAACAAAACAAACGATAGAACATCACTGTAATACACAGAAACACATGAAAAATGTTGCTCGTATGTTAGAAGAAAATAAGGGTTCAAGTTCAAATTCCGCCTAAAATATGAAATATGATTTTTGCCAGGATTTGTGTCGAATGATGATAAGTTGCAATATTCCATTCAAAAAGTTTGTGCAATCCTCACTTTAAAATATGTCATTACAATAGTTATATCAACGTACAGCCAATATTCAGTCATTATTCCATGTGTCAATTTACATTCCCCCCCCCCCCCGGCCTATACCTGCACGCACCTGTGCTTCTTAAACAACATGAGACAAACTAGTCGCGTTGTAGTTACCTTCACATCCGAATGACTTTTTTTCCGCTGTCTACTTATCACTATAAAAGAAACTGAATAGTTGCGAAATAAGCAAAACATATTAGATATTACGAAGTATATGTCAACTTCACGACACTCTTTTCGGTTCGATGTTGGTATCTACGATGCAAACATAGGCTACTGATATTAAATTAGAAGAATTCTTCGAAACCAAGAAAAGGCACATTCTGAAATATCATTACAAGAAAAACTATTGTTATGTAGAAGATTATTTTTTATGTAATAACGAGACATCGAATGTGTAATGGACACACAAAATAATATCAAATAGGATAGAATTATTTCGATACCAAGTAAAAGGGGGAGGGGGAAACCAATCGAAAAATAAAGATACAGAGTTAGATTAAGTATAATTTATATTGGTCGGAAGACGAAGAGAATTCTAGTCGAAAATAGTTGGTTTAGAGGAGTGGTTCCCAAACTGGAGTTCGCGATCCCCAGGGGAGAGTCGCGGAAAAAAGCTCAGGGGGAATCGCGAGAAGTTTTACAAAATAAAACAAAAAAGCGTTTATTAACATACACTTACTGTGTGTTCAGGAACATAAACAACATTTAATATAAGAATAAAAAATGTTCAGTAATTATACACTAAAGTAAAAAATTAGTATATTAATGCGGCAAACGTGCCCGTTTTTCAGAAAGTAGCTCTCTAATCTGGACTCTATATTCGATATCACTTTCAAGTTTAGTCACATATCTCGTCTTTGTTTTGAAGACAATCATAGACGAGAAGCTTATTTTGCAAACGTTACCAAAAATTGAAGAGCGTCTTTTGCAAGCTCGAGGTATTCTTGCATTCTTTTGATCGACTACTGGTCTACATTGCGCAAAAGCCTCTAGTTTTAACATTCCAACCATTCTCTCTCTCTCTCTCTCTCTCTCTTGATTTCGACCAGTAAATGCAATTGTTTAAAATTGGATTTAGTATCCAGTTGTGACTTTCGTATTGTTTTGAGTGTCTTCTGGAAAATTCTCAGAAAGTTGTTGTTTAAAATTGTGCAAACTTAATTGCATGTTCCCAAAAAGAAACTCAGTAGTCGTATCGCACACAACTAAATGCTTTACGAGTTCTTTAATATACTAGAATGCATCACATTTCTTTTTATCAAGTCATGTCGACCACAAATCAAGTTTCTTTATACCTGCTATTATTATAATAACATCTTGTCCTTCCAACTATTATTCAAAGTGTTTAAGTGTTCGAAAACATCAGCAAAGTAGGCTACTAGAAATGATGTTAATGTACGTGTCATTATTACACTATATTCTTCTGTTCTGGTTGTTCTTTGGATGACATCCACAAATTTTAGTAAAATTATAGTTGTTTTCGATTTTACAGGAATTTCTATTTTTCGAATGGAGTTAAGCACCCTAACTATTCGGTAGTGAGGAGTCACATACAGAAGTCTCTCTAAAAAGTGGGTCTTGCCTTCTAAAAGTTTGGGCACCACTGGTTTGGAGGAAGAAATTTATTAGCCTATACTTAAGAAATTCTACTTAATTCTTCCATACTTTTATTCAAACTTTCATTTTGCTGCTGTGTATGTACATAATAATAACAGCGTACGTAGTTCGAGAGGAGTTATCGACATAAGCGCACTAACAGTTCCTGTGTTAGCAAGACGGTATATATCTTTGTGTGTGTGTGTATATACAGGGCTTTCATTTCATAACTTAACTAACAATTTAAATTGAATTCAATTTAAATAAAAAAAAACACGTCAGCTTAGATATTAAGCGGAAAGTCAGAAACCAGGCTTAATTGTATTTTAGATTTCACCCCTCCACCCCCAGCCTCACCCACTTTGAAATTTAAAATGGCACCCCTATATTTTTATACTTAAATATGAAAGAGCATTCAATTGTTTATACACCTCATTGATTTATTTCACATCTTATGTTTTATATCGTTGCCTGGCAACCTCGATTGTTGTTACTGTTGATTAGAACTGAAGCTACAAATACCATTGAACATTTCTTGTAATAATTGTGTTCGTGTATTAAATTATGGTAAAATGGTGTATACACTTCAAGAGAGAACAAAATCATATTTATTTATGGACCTGAAATCCGTTGTGCTGGTAGAACTGCTAGGGAGAGCCGTCCTGGGAAAAACGTAAGTCACCGATATGATATAGATCTAATACGGAAATTTGAAGAAACTGGTTGTGTGTGCAATGAAGCAAATAGCCAACCTAGAAAACTCGATAAAAATTCGCAGATTGAAATATTAGGCCTTTTCTTTAATGAACCAACCACCTCCATTCCAAAAGTAGTTGCTGTAACAAACATTTCGGTCGGTTCCATACCTAAAGTGCTGAAAATGAATACATTTTTCCCCTACAAAATACAAAGTCACCAACAGCTCAGCGAAGACGATTTTGATAGAAGAGTAGAGTTTTGTGAACAGGTGTCTGAGAAAATTGAAGATGAACCAAATTTAATACAAAATATTTGGCTTTAGTGACGGAGAGACTTTTTTCTTAAATGGGTTTGTCAACAAACAGTTGTAGGTACTGGGATATTGAAAATCCTCATGTATTTCGTGAAGATAATATTCAGTTTCCGCAGAAGATCAATGTGTAGGCTGGAATTTTTAGGGATGATATTATTGGACCGATTTTCATGGAAGAAAACCTGACTAGAGAATTGTATCGGAACATATTAGAAAATTTAATATTGATCCACTTAGCACACTGTCGCTAGAGAATCAAGTCAATGAAGGAAACTTGGTGTTGGACGAACAAAATTTGCATTTTCAACAAGACGGAGTTCCCTCGCACTATGCAGTACCTGTATGACAATGGATGGTTAGAAGATTTCCTGCAAAATGGATTGGTAGGAAAGGTGCTGTAGAATGGCCGGCGAGATCTCCAGACCTGACGCCGCTTGACTTCTTTCTATGGGGTCATTTGAAATCAGTTGTTTATACTGCTCCGCCTGAGAATATTCAAGAACTGAAAACTAGGATAACCCAAGAATGTAATCGGATTAGTAAGGAAACACGCCAAAACGCTAGCGAGGAGTTCTAAAACAGACTGTATTACTGTTTAACACTTGATTTAGTGCTGTTTCTAGTCAGGTTGCCAGGCAAAAGATGTGAAATAAATTAATGAGGTGTATAAACAATTGAATGCTATTTCATAAATTTAAGTGGAATAATATAGGGGTGCCCTTTGAAATTTCAAAGTGGGGTGGCTGGAGGTGGAATCTAAAATACAATTAAGCCTGGTTTCAGAATTCCCCCTCTACATCTAATTGACGTGTTTTTTGCTTAAATTGAATTTTATTTAAATAATTAGTTATTTAAACTGGGAAGTTTTGAAATGAAAGCTCTGTATAATGATTGCACATCAGTCAATAGTAGAGCTAATTCGATTACTTCTAGTTCGTGAGTGTTCAAGTACAGTTACACGCCATAAACTTATATGCAGGAAGTACACACAGGAAATTAGTGGCAATAATAGTAAAAACTGAATGTACAGTACATAGAGTGAGAATTTTACAGCAGTAGGATAGGAGCAATGTTCAATAACAGCCTACGATTTTGTTAGCACTGCAGATTCAACATATAATCATAACAGTGGAAATACAGTACTGTATGGTTTTAAGGAGGGTTCAAAGGAAGTAATTTAGCTTCAGAAAGGGAAAAGATACCAGAGTTACAACTGCGAACTATCACCGAAAGACATAGAGAGAAGAATAAAGACGTGCATGTAATGTTTGTGAACCAAGAAAAAATAATCGAAAGAATGGACTGAAAGAATCTTGTGTGGATCTTGAAGAAAAGAGGTGTGGATTAGAAAGAGAAGAGTATATTCAGTACTCTTTATATGAAAAGAGCCAAAGTCAGGATAAGAGATGATACGTCAGATGGAAATGGAATAGGAGATACGATGTACGACAAAGATTCCGTTTATCACCTACCCTATTCCACATATACTTTAAGTATTTAGTAAAGAACTGTGAAAGGAAGTGCATAAGATTTGTGGATGATATGGCGTCGTTAGTAGAAGAAGAGATGTTACTAAGGGATAAAGCTTCATTGCTCATGTAAGATCTATGGAATATAATAAATGAAACTAGGCTCGTATGGAGAGCTAGTTGCAAGTCAACAGGTCATGCTTCAGTGAACGATGGAGTCTTCCTTGATCCATCGGTACCGGGTATCAACATCTGTTTAATCGTGTACCTGTGGAAGTCTGTGAACAACTGGAATACAACTTGGATCTGACAACAGTAACGATGTATACATTTAAAGACAACTTATATGCTATCAAAGATAATTTTTCCAAAAAAAAAAAAAAGAGAAGAAGAAGAGCCAGCTTCTTTATTTTCAGGAGCCACCACATTTCGTCCACACATGCAATGAGGAAACCATTCGAGCTAAGATAAAGATACATTTACTGAAATATGAATGAATGAATGAATGAATGAATGAATGAATGAATGAATGAATGAATGAATGAATGAATGAATGGAATGAAGCCACTGTGTCCCATGAAGGGCTAGGGGGAAGCTCGGATGGTGTGGTTCACATTTACTGAAATATAGTAAACAATATTAAATATCTATGCAATGTAAACACACTCTCTCAGAGACACTCAGAAGTTATATAGGTCAATATCTCGAGGTGCGTAACAAAGGAAACTATATTAATTCAAAAAGCACATTCCAATCTCTTCCTACAACCGATTTTGTTAACATTATGTTTTAATCGTAGAGACATAAAAGAAATCGAAGTTTTAAACAATTTTTGAACTCAAACAATTCAGACGCCACACACAACTTTTAGTCGCCATGACTACCTGACGCCTGGAGTATTAATCGTAGAGACATAAAAGAAATCGAAGTTTTAAAAAGTTTTTGAACTCAAACAATTCAAGCGCCACACACAATTTTTAGTCGCCATGACTACCTGACACCCGGAATATATCTACCCCTGATTTTTACAATAAGAAAATGTTAAATACTACTTTAGATCTAATTAAAGTTTGGAATTAAAAAAGAAAACAATATAAATCTGAACACGAACTTAAAAAAAACACACATCAGGAGTGCGTGTTTTACGAGTCACTACAAATCAGCTGCAATTAATGACTATTTATTTTAAGTGTTTCAAATGAAAAATGTTTCTTCTTTCTAATAAAATACATTTTATTTGCTAATGACGTGCTCGCTACAAAATTCTTCTATTGTAGCATTCATTTCCAAGCCTAGCTTTGTTTTGTTTTCGTACGTTCACTGAGCAGCAGACCTGAACTAAGTAGCGTTGGATGACATCAAGCTGTACTCCATACGGAGTACATACCTACACTGTTGAATGCTGCTTGGAGGCTTTAGGTAACCAAACGCAGGACTCTAGTAATTATGTATTTAAGTAAAATAGAACACATATCTATATGAAGCAATATTGGGCCTACACTATATAGGCTATTTACAGTGTCTTGTTCGAGTAAATCGTTTGTACTTAAACTTTCTAGAAAGCTGATGGATTAACATGTGATTTTTACGGATTCTGTGGCGTGGTTTTGATTATTTATTTACGCAATTCTATTGTCATCACTGCAATGTAATGGGAATGTCACTTTATGTTAGACATAAAATACTACTTATCTGTGATATAATAATTTTCACTTCCGATTTCCTTTACAACTATCAAGCTATCTTAAGTCTTTGATCTTCGTTTCAGTTATACTATATACTCGTATATTGTCCACTGATATTTAAACATTTTCTTCGCTAAATTATAAGTTATGTTACATACTGATCAATTTTTCCCTATCATTGAAAGCTATTAATATAATGTTATTCTTAATGATTTCATTAATTTTATTTTAGAAAATAATTTGTTCCAGGATCGCAATGGTTATATTGTACGTTGTTAAGGCATACTGGCCACAGCATAGGGCTACGAAAGTAACGGACAGAATTCGAACATGTTGCTTGGTTCAGTCCTTTTTTCGGATGCTTTTCCTCATCGAGAGTCAGGCAACTTCAGAACCACTAATAGTAGAGTTTGTTTCGTTATCATTATCTCCTTATTTTCCATCTTCATATCAAAGGAGCACGATAAGTCCGCTTTTTCTCGTTGAAACGTGCACGCGAGGTCTAATTCTAATAGCAATTTAGACGGTATACATGTTACTACCATCATTATGTAGGCGTAAGCTATACTCTCTTATATTGGCAATTATCTTAATATCTCTTCATATTTAAAAGTAGGAATAATTATTTTGTAACTCCAACTACTATTCTACTCACAATTCATGTTAGCTCTTTGAGCATCTATCATCATCTTTATCGTTCTTAACATAATAAAATTACTGTAATCAGTATGCTTTTTTAAGTTGTCAACTGTCATAGTGAACCGCCTGTCAGAGAGAACGTTTTTCATGGTGGAAAAGATCTTCCTACTTGGAGCAAACTTAAAACAACTTATTTCAGAAGGACTCTCTTTACTTTTTTTCAGAGATCGGGAAAAACCGACTGTGTATTGTCTCAAAAAGAGGGGTGTGAGAAGAGATTAGACACTTCAAAGTACGCGCACAGTCTAGTCCATACAGTCACGAAGCTTGAGGCGATGAGAGTATTAAAAACAATAGACTGTGCCGGTACCATTTCGCATTGTCTGTGATGAGGCGATAGTAGCGATCCTAGTGGTTAGCAACTATCTATGGATGCATATTCCCTACGTACTGAGCTTCGTGACTGTATATACTAGACTGTGGTATGCGTGACTTGTGCGTGCAAGCAACAACAGTAACGGGACCTGGAGACTTGCTTTTAATACTTCCCTCATCCCCTTTTTTTCGCTGGTAAACTCCGAAGTGACCTGAGCACTGGGGGTTATGCTGTTCAAACATCTTTGTTAAGTGACATAAAAGATGGAATCCGCAATAGAGAAAAGTTTAAGACTTCTTGAAAACATATGTATTGCTGAAGAATAAGATTCTCAGCAAATATTTGTGTGAGCTGAATATATATTTTTAATTTGTACAACCATTCTTTTTTTCTTTTTTGATATAATTTATGTACGGTTTATTTTAAATGCATTAAAAATATAGAAAATGTACAATAACGACGTAAAGAGGCTAAAAAAGGATTTAACCTTAAAATAGACAACGGGAGCTAAAATAGGCAAAAAAGTCAAAATAAAAATTGGGCCTATCGTCCCCAAATGTGTAGAAATATGTTTATCTGTAATAGGTCTTTCATACGCTCAATTTAAAAAAGGCATTTTACCTAACGTCCGGGCTCTAGTTATTACAAACGTGCAGTCAAATAAGGGTCTATGTTGTGCAGTTGGGTCACACGGATGATATTTTAGTGTCCTCTTTCAAACTCAGGTCTCTCGGAACCACTTTAGTGTAACATAGACCCTTGTTGGACCGCAAGTTTCGATTAGGAAAGAGATACAATTATCGTAGGCAGCAAAGCTACACAATTCAATTCCAAAAAGAATCTGTGGAGCAGAAAATTGTTACCGGTACTTTTACTGTTATAATTATCATCGTGTCATCAAAGTAATAAAAACGAATGTGTGTATGATTACAACACTTAAATTGAAAATATAAATGAAATTGAGAAAACATACGAAGTAACTGAGATGAAGATAATGGAAAGTCAAACTGAAAATGTGTTAACTCCACTACACACTGATGACCAGGTAATAATTGCTAATTGAATCACTGATTGGATAAGGAAAGTCCAATTTATACATATATCAGCTGAGATATACATTTTCCTCTTGAGCCATCCATCCATCGATTAGTGGTAAAAGGAGAAATCTACCAGCAACAACAATAAATAACAGCCCGTTAATGTTTTAAACTAGTGGAATAAGGAAGAATGTCCGGAATTTCTTATTTTTTCCAATCACTTTTTTAAGCAGCAGCACCACCAAATGTCACATTGGAAGTCTGTCTCTCGCTTTAATTTGCTAATAAAGTTTGTTACAACAATGTTCCTTATTAGCATATAAATTTAAAATTTTATCATATTGGCGTCAGTATGGTTATAAGTTTGTTTTCTGTAAATCATCCATAGCATCATGAGTGAAAGTGACTGATAATGAAGAAATAGGCCTACACCGGAGAAAAAAATGAGTAAGAAATACTGATGAATATGTAAAAGAAAAACGCTAGGGGTGCTATTCATAGACATTTCGCAGCACGCGCTACGAGCGTACTAAGCTAGCCCCGACTATCCACTGGTTACTTGAACATAATTCAAATCATATCCTATCGCTAACACTGGTTTATGAATACGAAAAACGCTGATCATCCACCGGAAGCCCGCGCTAAAAATGTCTATGAATACGGCCCTACATCTTTAGAAAAAGAATTAATAACTTCAAAAGGAGGAGTTGTGCCAGCAAAACGGCATGGTCGATCATGCAGGGAACATTTATGTTAAATGTGATAAAGAGAGTGATACGGAAACGAGACAGAATTTACTCTGTGAAACAATACGTTGAGATGATAGTTAATTCACGAAAAACACAGAATGCATTTGAAGTCAAGATTATTGAACATCAGCATATCATTGACATTAAAGAATGGTGGCCACACTTCTTTAAAAAAAATTCAGTTGCTCTAATTAGTCACATGAATGAAAAGTTTTCACTTGCTAACTGCTGTCATTTGACCTACAAGCAGAAAACTCTAGGCTATGTCTTTTTTTTTTTTTTTTTTTAATGATAGATGAACTGGGTCACAAGACATCAGACTTATTAGGGAAAAGAAACACCTTATGCTCCGAAAATTGAAGGGTTCAGAACCATAGTTGGCCAAGCGCCATTTACTAAAACCGTAGAAAAAAGGGTTAAAATGAAGTTAATTCGATGGAAACATATAGCAAGTAATACAAAGTATACACATTAAAACTAAATTATATGTAAATCTTCATTAAACTATGGTATTCACTTAACTTTAACCCTTGCTTTCTCCGCTTTCTCCCACTATGGCTCTGAACCCTTCAATTATGGCATAAGACTCCAAAGTTACTGTACATTCCAAAAAGCTGCAAGATGTTAATAAATTAATTAAATGTTTTCCATCAGACACTCAGGAGTTTTATAACATCATTCTTCAATGGCCCACAAGAAATGCTGCCCAATCTGATGAAGATTAACAGTTAAAATGTTAATTAATTATTTGCTTAATACAACATCACAATAATTAATTCTTAAGATGTCTGACAGAAATTAAATATTTTTCACACTATAGGTTTGTTCCAGCACTGCCCGCTCATGCGCAGTAGGTCAATGTCCGTTCCAACAAGACTAGAACTGATTCCGAATCGATACGGAACTCCCAGTTCTGTGTCCCAACTAGAGATCTGCGGATTGGGGTTTAGAACCAGTTTAGATTCGATTGGTCAGAGATCAACCCCATACACAACTACAGTGTTGTGGATTGTTTCGTGACTCTAAGTAACCAAGCGCAAGACTCTAATTATGAGTCGAAAAGAAACATAACTTACTAACACTTCATTGTCAAGACAATTTTATTGCAACCTGAAGTCAGCCATTTTCAACAAGAAAATCATAATTTATTGTAACGTTTATTTTGTTCATTTTAGTATTTGCTGACAGTAGGGGATGGATCTCAACTCTAAAGGCCCGGTCAAACAGAATGCGGACGGGAGGACCGCAGTCCGCCACGGACTGAGGAAACAAACAGAACGCGGACAGTGCAGGACGAACCAGTGTGGAAACAATTGTTGCCAAGTGCAGTACTCATCGTATTTTATAGATTTGTTTCTAAATTTGTTTGAAATCGTACTTGTACATTCGTTTTTTCTCCTGGATTAATTAACATTTCCAGCAGCTCCTCAGATGAAGAAGAATCGCTTTGAGCCGTTCATCAAAGGGAAAAAGGAAAAGGAAGTGGTTGCATAAAATAAATGAAAAAAAAAAGTGAGGAACTAGGCGAATTTCACAGACTGTGTCATGAACTGAATTCGTTTGAAGACCCTTTTTACGACTATTTTCGAATGTCTAAACAACAGTTTGAGGATATTGAAAATGGCAACAAACTGGAGGAGACCGATTGGAACGAAGGAAAGACTAGCGAACTGCTTGAGGTAAGTGAAAGATTTTCGTTTGTATTTTAAACTGTATTTATTACTAATCAACAGAAAAATAAGTATGGATATAGAAAAGAAAACACAACTCAGAAAAAACAGTATTATTTCGTAGACAAAATTACTATTGAGAAGTACTGTTATTTCGCTCTTGCGGTTTATTTACGAGCTGCAGTACATTTTCGTGCAAATCTTTTGCAGAAGAAAACAATAGTTGAGCGTGGCAAAAATCCTGATGACATCGGTGGTGTGGTAGCTACCTCCAAGTCAGTATAATTAATTTCATTGGAAAGATTATGTGTATAATTAGGATTATCTGACCACGACGAGGTGGTTGAAAAAAAAGGAGACAATGGAGGTGGAGTCTGGATGCCGTGTATCATATAAATGAGCATATTCCCGCACAAATTCATTTATAATTTCTCCGTTTCATCGGCCATTTTCTACGAGATGTCCGCCGCGAACTCTGTGGAAAAACACAACTGCCTATCAGTCCGCCGCGAACCAGACTAGACCGCGGCGTTGGGCCGCGCGCTGATTGACTAGGATGATGCATCTAACGTAATAGGGGTACCACAGTCTACTATATACAGTCGCGAAGCTCAATATGTAGTAAAAATGCAAACATGGGTACTTGCCCACCACTAGGATCGCTACTATCGCCTCGTCATCGCAGATCTCTCTCCTAGCAGACGACCTTCCTTCCATTATTGAACTATTAAATGCATAAAGTTAATTTATTATTTTAATGAAGTATATTAAATTCCACCATAAACTCGAAGATACCTGCAAGAAAAAAGTTAATATAATTTTTGTTTGTGCAAAACGAACTGAAATTTACTATAATGGCTTCACTCATTCAAGATTATAGCGATAATTAACTATGAAACCAATAAATATTAATTTGCATTTTCCTTTACAACAATAATAATAATAATGGAAATATGAATTAATGGAGTAACTTACGTGTACCGGTACTTGTAGTGTAGGCTTACGTAGTTAACAAAGTGGGATGAGGTTAAGCAATAATAATCACACCAGAATTGGAAATAAAACGTGATCAATAAATTTTATTGTAACAGACTTTTTCTACGTCTCTAGTAAAGCAACAAATAAAAATAACAACAAAATTAACAGCTATAATTAAAAACATATCCTTTGAAAAAAAAAGTAGGCCTAAGCAATAATAATCCCACCAGAATTGAAAATAAAACGTGATCAATAAATTTCATTAAAACAAACTTAATTTTTCTACGTCTTCAGTAAAATAACACATAAAAATAATAACAAAATTAATAGCTACAATTAAAAATATATCCTCTGAAAAAAAAGTAGACCTAACCTTTATTTCTCTGGAAATTTAGCAGCCTAAGTGACAGAACTTTAACCGGTATCTAAAGTCCTTTCGGTTAGACTGAAACATTTCATTGTGAAATTTAAGGATATAATGTATTCTAACAGTCACAAAGAACTTCAAAATTAAGAGTTTTGTTTCTGCACAGCATTCTTGTGGAAACCCAGGAACCTTTCTGAATCTTTCGGAAATCGGAAAAAGGATAACTCTGGCCTCTTTCTCTTACTGTTGCTACAATTTATAGCACTACAAACGTCTCCTCCTTGTCCCATATTATTATTCCAATTATTATATTTTAGCCATTAACATTTTCATTACAACCAATAACGAACATTTCACAAGCATCAATGTGAAATACGCAACGAGCTATCACTCGATAGAAATACGACACAGTCCAAAGTCGACCATGGACAGTCTATTGTTTCTAGTTGCTAACCGCTTGGAGCGCTTTATCACGAGATTTGCAAAAAAACACCTCAAGCTTCGCGACTGTATATAGTAGACTGTGGTAATAGGCTACAGAGTTGGCGGCGGACGGTCCGCCAAGTCCGCGTTCTGTTTGACCGGGCCTTTAAGCTGTCTGAATGTGCAGTAGACTAGTTGGGCTGGAGAGTCGCCAGCGAGAGCGGGGATAGAAATGAGCGGTCGGTAATGCACGTGCAATGCAGCTTCCTTCTCTTTGTAACGGCATTTGATTTGGCGTATGACAACTTGTCCTATCTGTCTGGTCCACCTTCATGTTCGCGGGCAGATGAAGGCCCGATTTTCTCGTGTTAAGACGTGCGAGTTCATATGCCAGACCCAGAACCTTAATGGAAACATAGTACCATTTCACAAAAATACGAGTACATGTTTCCGCCTGTAGCATTACCGCACGCAGTGCTGGTGCATAAGATAAGTTGCCGCTATGTTTAGGCGCAGTGAGAATAATCTATACTAATAATAAATCTGTAGCCGAAATTTTTCTGGTAATTTTCGATCTTCCAAAAATAATTGGTCCTAACATATATAATTAACCATCCTGAAACCGAAAATCGCTTTTTGGAAATTTTTGTTTGTATGTCTGTCTGTCTGTATGTTTGTAACCTTTTCACGCGATAATGGCTGAACGGATTTCGATGAAAATTGGAATATAAATTAAGTTCGTTGTAACTTAGATTTTAGGCTATATGGCATTCAAAATACATTATTTAAAATGGGGGTTATAAGGGGGCCTGAATTAAATAAATCGAAATATCTCGCTTATTATTGATTTTTGTGAAAAATGTTACATAACAAGAGTTTCTTTAAAAATGATTTATGATAAGTTTTATTCTTTGAAAAATTTTGATAGGACTGATATTTAATGAGATAAATGAGTTTTAAAATTAAAATAACTGCCATCTAAGGCGGTGTATTGAAATAAAAAACAAATGACTTCGTCTATAAGGGGCCTTGGACACAACAATCGAAAGCTATGAAACATAGCCTACAGACAATGTTTCTGTGTTTGTATGAAGTAATATGGTAATATCGGAAGCTAAATTAACCGATTTGTATAATTAATTATTATTTCATCATTGGAAAGTGTAGTTTCTCTGGATGGACATAATGCTATAATGTTATTACAGTAACTTGTGAGTGAATTGAGGACAGGTAAGATTAAAATAACTTCTTATGCACAGAAAACTTGATAGGTTATTCTGTACATTTATTTCCTGTATTTCTTAAAATAATGTTTATGAACATATTCATTTTTATCTCAGAGAATTAACGAACAACGAGAGTGTATTGATTTAGTATGCAGTAATAGTACGTTAGCTTAGCAATCCATTATTGTGTAATTCAAATTTTAACTATGCTCAATTGAATCGTGTTAAAATACATAAAATATATATGCAATAAATGCAATGCAAAAAAATTGGGTAATGAGCCAAGCAGATTATGTTGCGCTGTTGTAAAAGTTGTTCCTCCTGAGATTCAAGAGCTCCCACAACAAATTAAAAACTTTCTAATTCGAGTACATCCGTTATCAATACTCTTTTTACATAATATAATATAATATAATATAATATAATATAATATAATATAATATAATATAATATAATATAATATAATATAATATAATATAATATAATATAATATAATATCTGTAGCCAAAATTTTTCTGTTAATTTTCGCTTTTCCAAAAATAATTGGTAATAACAATTAAGAAACACGTTAAAGGAATTGCCATTGCACCAAATGAGTGGTCTCTGGATCAAAATGATCGCATTTTAATATTTTAAATACAATTTAAATTAAGTGACATATTAAACGATTTATCCTTCTATCAAACACGAATGTTCCCCGGATCAAATGTCCTATTTTAATTATGTAATTACTTTATATTTATTTCTAACGGGTGCAGCGGAGCGTAAGGGTACGGCTAGTATTAAATAACTGTTTGTTATAATTGTTTACTTACACAGAATTACTAGAGTTGCCACCTTTGTAATTTCCCTTTCCCGAACACTATTGAAATTTCTATAACCCCAGAAACAGAAATATTGACGGAAAGCTAAGGTTGACAACTTTTCGTAAAATTCGAATCTCCTTCAGTACGAACATACAGTAATTTGTCTTTATTAGTAAATGTGAAGAAAATGTTTTCTGGCTTTTTCTTGAGTAATAGTATGTACAAAAAAGAAATACAATCTGTAGGCTACATAACTACAACTTTTTAACTTGTTTTTATCCATAGTATATTCCATAAATGACCATTTTAAAATTTTAATATATTCTATTTTTACTCTTTGTGGGTAGAAAGAGCAATGATTTAGAGAGGAAATAGTAATAAAATTCTGAACAACTTTGAGAATAGCTGACTTTACACTCCATTAATAAAATTTAACAATATCTAGACCAGCGGTGACCAAAGCGGGTGTCGTGATTACATCGCGTAATCACAGACATTCAAACGGGTACGAGGAGTTTCCTGTACATTGCTGTGTGTTTTATTCACGTACTGGAGGCAAGCAGTGGCGGTATTATGTCGCTCTACAAACTCTGTCTCTACAAGCAGTAAGAGGTGGTTTCGTAAAGAATGAGAAGGAAAACTTCTTTGTTGTTCTGTTGAACAAAATGTAATATGTTTACTTCGCTCAACGGTTCAATTATGAGTACATAGAAACATTAATTGCCACGCTGAATAATGTATTATTATTATTATTATTATTACTGACCACTAAGTATGTGTTTCTATAATTCTTCTGTACGTGCATGAATATTGGCAATTTTTAGATCTTCTCCCTCGAAGGATAAAATTATTAGGTTTTATCTCAAATTTAATCTTCTTAATCTTTACTCCGGAATAATTTTTCCTTGAAATTATTCAAACCTACTTTACAGGGAGCTACTACCTGAAAGCCAGATTTGTATAAGATAAAACATTGTTTACACATTTCTCAAATGAAAGATCCCACTTCTTTTCAAATGAGAAGTTCTTTACCATATAAAGTATTTTAAGAATACCAGTACAGTATCATCGTCATTTTCAATGTCATCAGCTCACCACATTCTACCTTATTAATATAACGTGTTCATACACTTCAATACAACCAGAAGTAGTATACTCCTAGAACAGATGTTGTTAACAGAAGAAACTAACGTAGGCTTGGTAGGTCAGCAATGGAGCGAAATAAATCTGAAGCGTTTACCTGAAGGATTGAGGAAAAACTCCGGAAAAATCTCAATCAGACACCGTAACCTTTTCCAACTAATTCGATCCCGGGTCCGCTACAAGTAAAGGTCGTCAAATAAAACATTCTTAAAGTAGACAGTCGGCGCTAATGATAAATTGCAGACGAAATATTTCGTTTCAATATGTGTAAATTCTATTGATTTTCCATAACTCTTAGGCGTCCGAGGTCGTATTATTTCAGGCTCCGGAAAAATGTTTGGATTCCCGGACTGTCCAGGC
This sequence comes from Periplaneta americana, assembly GCF_040183065.1. Classification (NCBI taxonomy): domain Eukaryota; kingdom Metazoa; phylum Arthropoda; class Insecta; order Blattodea; family Blattidae; genus Periplaneta; species Periplaneta americana. The sequence goes on from NC_091128.1 coordinate 64,272,759, forward strand.
GAAACTCGAAAGGGTGGTAATCCTAAGAATTACCAAAAAAAGAAAGTACAATGTTTATGGTGAAATTTAAAGCTATGCTCATGTAACGTATTTTTATTGACCTTAATTATTATTCAGTGGAGTGAGATTTTTGTGTATCTGCATCGTATCTTGCCACAGAGAGTTCGTTAGATACTGGAGCTTGGTTCCTTGTAACGGATTCAACAGATAGATTTCTCCTTTTCTTGTATTCAGTAATCATGGAGACAGAACCCAGCTCCAAAATGTTGCATGTCTGTGCACAGATACCAATATGCAAGTAAGAAACATCTCGTATCTTTGAACATTTGCAAGTTTCAAATTATATGTACATTATTCAATACCTAAGTGAAATTATTTGAAAATAGAACCGAATTTACAAAACATGCATCACATTAAAAAATGAGAAAAATAAATAACCCGCATTGAATATGCAATATTGTAACTGTCAATCACGAAATGACTCTGCCGAGGTAAATATTCACGTCAATGAATTCACGAAAAGCTTTTTGGTCTAATATGCTACGGAAGGAATTAAAAGAAGGGAATTTTTGGAGTAGATTTCTTCACGAAATAAAATTACTGTAAACAACACATTTTAATTACAAAGGCTGTGATGGATCATAACAAAATAAAAGATATTAATTAAAAATTACATAACTCATATAAATGTTACAAATATTAGGTACCTAAACTTAAAACTAATATTTTTCTATATAATGAGAATAAAGAACGAACTACTCCTCTTAAGTCTCATATATAGTGTGTTCTAAAAAGTTTTTTAGTAGGTTATTTTACGACGCTTTATCAACAGCTCAGGTTATTTAGCGTCTGAATGAGGTGAAAGAGATAATGCCGATGAAATGAGTCCGGGGTCCAATACCGAAAATTATCCAGCTTTGCCCATATTGGGTTGAGGGAAAACCCCGGAAAAACCTTAACCAGGTAACTTGCCCCGACCGGGAATCGAACCCGGGTCACCTGGTTTCGCGGCCAGACGCGCTAACTAGGTGTGAACCTGAAAAAAAGGTTCCAATATTTAGAGAGGCGATAGTATGCATCAAAACATGAAATAAAAGTCGCTCTAACATGGGTCCTAAAATTAATATCTTCTCTCTAAATATTGGAACCTTTTTTCAGAACACTCTGTATGTATAAAAATGAAGTTTATATTATAAAACACACTAAATACACTTTAAATGAACGGTTCAGAGCCATAGTGGGCCAAGCGCCATTTATTAAAAACGGAGAAAGCAAGGGTTAAAGTTAAGTGAATACCATAGTTTAATGAAGATTGGCATAATTATCATTTAGTTTTAATGTGTATACTTTTATATTACTTGCTATATGTTTCCATTGAATTATGGTGAGGACTTCATTTTAACCCTTGTTTTCTACGGTTTTAGTAAATGGCGCTTGGCCCACTATGGTTCTGAACCCTTCAAATAGAGTTGTTCTTACCTTTCTCTTGGACAAGTTCCTTAGTTCTGGCTGGTTTTGTGTCAAAGAAAGCCATTATTTCTGTTTCAAACCCATATTTTTTCATTCACAGAGCAATTACCTATATTTTTACGAGTATATCGCTTGTTGAATTATTTCATTTTTCTGTCGTCTTATAATCGTTAGTTTACAGTGAAAAATGATGATGTCAGTAGATCTACAGTCCGTCAATTTGGAATTTGATTTAATATTATAAATATTATTTAAGAGTAATTATTGTTTTCTTTACACTAGTAGATTTTACTGAACTTTAGCCTTATATCAAAATAGTTGTTGAATAATGTGTAGGAATTAGAAGTAATGGAAAACATACACAACTCAAGTAAAATTTATAGAAATCAAACAGAAAACGTTTATGAATAATGCACGAGAGAGAAAATAATGATTTCTATGAGAGCTGAAGATGCGGGAAAATGTCTGGCTGATGTAAGAAAAATAGAAGATAATACTGACTAAATCAAAGAGTATTCCAAAGACTCAATGGAAATATTTTTCGCTAGTGTTACGTAAATGTGTTAGTTTATAATAAAAAGCCCAGAATATTTTATAACCTGAGTAAACGCTTTGACTCTGCTTCAAATCTCGCTTCTCTATTTTGCGAAAGAAAAAAATTGGGACGCTAAAATCTGTAAATCGTCAGCTTCCTACAAAAGTGTACTGTAGACTTCGATATTTTATAAGAGTTCTTTTGGTGTTACATTTTCATCTTAGTTTCGCAGACCAGTGATGCCAGTAACTATGACATTGGGATTCCGACTCACCATGGAAGTGTGTTGTGGCTGCAGAGGGCTAGGCACGTAGAAGGAGCTAGGGGCGGCGTCATGAGAAGTGCCGTGACGCCTCATCACTACGACGCTACCCGGCGCTACTGTGGGAGACGTCATCATCGGCACAGCGTACTAAATGGAGGCTGCTTGTTCGTATCGACATGACTTCGTATCTGACCCTGCAACAACATTAAAAGATACTTGAAACACTATTTCAGGGCTGAAATGATGTTAAATAAAGCTTCAATAAACTGAATACATGCCTGCAAGAATGTTGTACATAGCAAGTCGTTAACTTTTCAGTAAACAAAAAGAAATACGTTTCCTAATTTTATTATTGACATCCGATATTTTTATTGCCAGACGTAGTCATTGGTTACACAGAGTAAGCCTAAAACTTACAACATAACAATATTTGAGAACAAATTATACTTTATAAACAAAAAAATACAACAAATGTTCTTCATAAAACTAATAACTCCTCTATAAAACAGTCCGTCTTTTAGTATATGACTATGAGACCAATTTTATTCGGGAGGATATTAAACACAGAATAAATATGGGAAATGCCTGTTATTATTCGGTTGAGAAGCTTTTGTCATCTAGTCTGCTGTGAAAAAAACTGAAAGTTAGAATTTATAAAACAGTTATATTACCGGTACCGATTGTTCTTTATGGTTGTGAAACTTGGACTCTCACTTTGAGAGAGGAACATAGGTTAAGGGTGTTTGAGAATAAGGTGCTTAGGAAAATATTTGGGGCTAACAGGGATGAAGTTACAGGCGAATGGAGAAAGTTACACAACACACAACTACACACATTGTATTCTTCACCTGACATGATTAGGAATATTAAATCCAGATGTTTGAGATGGGCAGGGCATGTAGCACGTATGGGCGAATCCAGAAATGCATATAGAGTGTTAGTTGGGAGGCCGGAGGGAAAAAGGCCTTTGGGGGGCCGAGGCGTAGATGGGAAGATAATATTAAAATGGATTTGAGGGAGGTGGAATATAATGATAGAGACTGGATTAATCTTGCTCAGGATAGGGACCAATGACGGGTTTATGTGAGGGCGGCAATGAACCTCCGGGTTCCTAAAAAGCCAGTAAGTAAGTACGTAGGTAAGTAATAACTAATTTCATTTATGTATTAAATTGGTATCAAAAGTTTACAGAATTAAAATTACTTAGTGTCAAAGTTGAAGATTGTAAATACATATTATATTACTTTCGACTTAATTTAATTGATAATGTAACTTAATAAAATATCTATGTACGTAACATACAAACTTGATCACAGAATTACTATTTAACTTACATCACTCTGAATTAGAACACAAAGATAAAATATAAAATTTACTGTAGTTGCAAGACAACAATAAGTAACTTTGATCTAACCGAAGAAAAATTGAAACAGCATTTTTTTTTTCAATTTAATAAATACATCTACAGTATGGCTACTTACAGTCATTGCATTCAATGAGGACTCGAGATCTCATATATGAATATATGCATATGACAAACTTTAACAGTATTCATAAGCTGTTGTCGAAAATGGCCAGAAAGTCATTTAAATATGCGCTCCTGCGTACGTGACTTGTATGTCTTAAAATGCAGGTAGTAGGCTATTGATGATATGAATGAGAAGAGTTCGGCCTCCATCGTGGAGCGTGTCCCGGCATAGCTCTGTTGGAAAGAGCGCTCATGCGCGCAGAGCTGAGAGGTCCCGGGTTCGATTCCCGGTGCCGGAACGAATTTTTCTCAGTTTAATAGGTACATCTACAGGATGGCTGCTTATAGTCATTGTATTCAATGAGGACGACGAGACCTCATATATAAGGTCTCGCAAGCAGAGAATACCGACGGAAAGAATGCGAATCAAACAATGCGATAAGAAAGAGCGGGCGACAGGAAAGGTCACGAGACAGCTTGAATGATATTCAAGAGTACAGTCGGAAGAGAAATGACATCGATAGAATCAGTCTTGCGTTGTGATAGTTACATTACGACTAGTTTGTTCCATTGCATGTGAATACGTGTCTTGTATCGCACGGTATTATTATTTCATTCGTAAACATATGTTGCGCGTTTAGTTAGCTTCGAATTTTTCTCCCTGCTACATTCTTTATTTCCACAGCGATGTCCTCATTTGTTCATCTTCTCGGAAGAGACAATACTTCTATTGGCCCGTACCTCTCGCCCCCTTGGCGTGCCTACATAGACGGGTCAAAACATACAGCAACGCAACCATTGCTTTTCGGTAATCGTTCCTTGCGCGAGCTATATATATATATATATATATATAGCTATATATATATATATATATATATATATATATATATATATATATATATATATATATATACAGGGTGATTCACGAGGATTTACCGTCCTTTACGGAGCTTATTTCCGAAGACATTCTGAGCAAAAAATGTCATATAAACATGGGTCCTACTCTCAATATTTACAGAGTTACGTTTCGTTATTGGAACGCATTGCTGTGAACGCGTGATCTTGGTCAGCGTGCAGTCAGTAGCCATTGCGAGCGCTACGGAAATCAAAGATAGCCGTATGCGGTTACGTAGAGCGGCGAGTGCCGTTCACAAACGTGCGACCAAGTGTATTCAAGCGGACGGCAACATTTTTTAAAATCTGTTTTAAACTCTCCAAGACTGTAAATTAGATGCAAAACTGAACTGCAAATAATTAAGTCGGTGGAAGTGATGTGATTTGTAATAATTGTTGTTATAAGTGCGTAAGAATAATGTAATTTTCTAGTTAAAAATATAAAAAGATGTCCGTACGAAGCAACTAAGGAGTTCACAGCAGATTTTTAGCTTCATAATACTTTCAAATTAAAGAAATGATACTTCTGAATGGTTCATTCTCTATTTGTATTACTATTTTATCTTCAAACCAAAGAAAAAAACGTATTTTACAAACAACTTTAAATTAGTGTAACTCTGAAAATATTGAAAATAGGAACTATGTTTATATGACATTTTGTGTTCAAAATGTCTTCAGAATCTCCGTAAAGGACGGTAAATCCTCGTGAATCACCTTGTATTTTAAACAGCAAAGTTGAGATATCCCATGCCTCTGGTTGGTACACACTCCATACAAGAAAGAAACATATATGCCCCATTATGTACTACGAACAAATTAAAGGTTTTCAAAGAATCAGAAAGAATGTAGTCAGAAATTGAACTAGTACGAGAATATCCTAAGAATTGAATATTACAGAAACAATAAGAGTAAAAAATTTTCACGTTCGTACTAAAGCCTAATACTGTAGAACTCCTGTTCTGAGAATAGAGATCTGGACTGAATACTTTCAGCCATAGCGTTAGAACTCATTTAAACCGACAGATTTAAATAAAAATAAATATTACTATATCTCACACATCGTGTCATTGTAATTGAAAAGGAAAATGTGTCTGTACGTGAAAATTTAATGGATCTCTCAGATTGTTACATCTAACTCCAGATCGTGCTACAAATATTAATTTTAAACTATAAATTACAAGTCGTGATCTTACACTAGTGGTTACAATAGCTATAAGAGGCAATTACTGGATAAAAGGTAATAGCAGGTGATTATGGACTTATTCGACCAGGTCATTCAGAAACAATGAAGCAAGCCTTCGCTGATCCCGTCCCCGCAGCTGAAGGAAGAAGAGAAAGGGAAAATTCAATACATGTTAATCTTAGATTGAAATAGCTTATTTTACTGAAACAGAACGCGTTCCCGAAAAACCAGAGCATGAAGACCAATTTTTACTAACTGAACAATTACTGTTGAATTCAGTAGTGAAATTTTGATAACATAGCAATGGAGGTCGTTCACACAAAGAAATTAGGCACGTGTATAATCTACTGAACTGTATAGAGTGCAGTAGATATCTATGATGGTACAAATCTGAAACTCTACAAAATTAAATCTATGTCAATAATCAAGTAATATGAAATATAGATTGTTTTCCCTTTGTACAGAGAATATATACTAATACCAGGACGAATAGAAGAAATAGTGTGCGCACTCTATGAGTTTACACGGATCCTCCGCAACGCGGCGCTGCTACGCTATGAGCGTGACTCGAAAGAAGTTCACAGTATTTGTTACGCTGAGTGTAGTCCTTTTAAAAGCAAATTTCTTCCATTTAACCCGGCTATTCGTAACTTAAGAAATACCTTTATAGTCCCTTATTCATAATTAATAGTCTTCTATCAGGTAATATTATTATGAACGTTCGTAACAGAAAACACAATGCGATCTGAAACATTGTGAAAGCAATTATAAGTTCAGTATTTAAGTAATTTTCTCGTAACAAGTTGCGAATTCAGGGACAGAAAACAAAACCTACAAAAGGTTAGTATATAAAGAGTAGAATGATATTTTACGTGTCTACAAATGAATTTACTCACCATGATTAGTTGCCTGCTTCAAATTGTAGTATAACTTGTATAAGAATTTTAGCCTATCACCTGGAGTAGCCTTTCTGCTAGCGTAAATAGCAATTGGTTGAATCCAATCTTGCATAATTGGCATAAACATAAATATTAATACATGATTTGCTAATTGTTTCTTTTGGTCATCAGTCGTGAGATCTCCGAAATCAACAAATTTGTCCACTTTAAGGGATTAATAATATTAAATTGAATTTCTTCTCTGAGTTTGACCTCATCGAATATTACCACTCAGTAACGTTTATTTTAATATATTTCATCATTTCGGTAAATTAGGGAAAATGTGAGGTTCCTGGTTGTAATTTTCAACGCACTCGCGGTATTTCTGTCTTATGACTTTTTATAATAAAACAGTCTGAATTTATAATCATATATTCAGAAAAATGCACGTCACAAATACGGTTATTTACCGAAAGCTGCCTATTTTTCCGCGTAATCGCTCTGGCCCATTTCCCAAACTCATCTTTTTCTTTGGGAGATGAACCCGGAACAAAACAGTACGGCATTTTTGTAATTATTTTGTAAACCACCGCACAAGATTCTTTTGTCACTGGTTAATTCAAAGCACAACAAATTGAAGACATCTACATAACTGTCAGCAACAAAGCATATCAACAGCCCCAAGCAACTTTCATCATTAAACGCGCGAGAAATATATTTTCGATGTATCTGACTTCAGACAACCGATAGATCATAGCGATCGAAGTGCCATTAGTTGTCAGGTCCGCCACCGACAATGGGAAAGCATAGAAGTGCGTACACTATTTATTCTATTCGTCCTGCTAACACCAATAATAATAATAATAATAATAATAATAATAATAATAATAATAATAATAATAATAATAATAATAATAATAATCCTTACTTACCTACGGCTTTTAAGTAACATGGAGGTTCATTGCCGCCCTCACATAAGCCCGCCATCGGTCCCTATCCTAAGCAAGATTAATCCAGTCCCCACCATCATATCCCACTTCCCTCAAATCCATTTTACGAGTAATATTATCCTCTCATCTACGTCTCGGCCACCCTAAAGGTCTTTACACCCTTAATTCAGAAGAAGAAGAACCGGTATCAATAGTTTTGTGATAACATGATGATAGCAGAAGTATTACAGAGGAGGCAATACTGCTCCAGTAACGTTCGATAACTGTACAAATTGTACTATCACGTTTAATTTGTCTAAGTTAACATTGTTTTTGTGGTCATTCATTTTAGTACGTTTTTCATTTTGTTTGTACAGCAACCAGACAACGTGTAGTATGGTCAACTTTCAGGCATATAAACAACATCGGTGAGTACGAGAAAAGAGTACGATCACAGTCTACTATATACAGTCGCGAAGCTTGAGGTGATTTTTTGCAAATCTCGTGATAAAGCTCTCCAAGCGGTTAGCAACTAGAAACAATAGACTGTCCACGGTCGACTTTGGACTGTGTCGTGTTTCCATCGAGTGCTAGCTCGTTGCGTATTTCACATTGATGCTTGTGAAATGTTCGTTATTGGTTGTAATGAAAATGTTAAAGGCTAAAATACAATAATTGGAATAATACTATTTTACTAGAGATGTAGAAAAATTAAGTTTGTTTTAATAAAATTTATTGATCACGTTTTATTTTCAATTCTGGTGGGATTATTATTGCTTAGGCCTACTTTTTTTTTTCAAAGGATATGTTTTTAATCATAGCTGTTAATTTTGTTGTTATTTTTATTTGTTACTTTACTAGAGACGTAGAAAAATCTGTTACAATAAAAATTATTGATCACGTTTTATTTCCAATTCTGGTGTGATTATTATTGCTTAACCTCATCCCACTTTAACTACGTAAGCCTACACTACAAGTACCGGTACACGTAAGTAACTCCATTAATTCATATTTCCATTATTATTGTTGTAAAGGGAAATGCAAATTAATATTTATTGGTTTCATAGTTAACTATCGCTATAATCTTGAATGAGTGAAGCGATTATAGTAAATTTTAGTTCGTTTTGCACAAACAAAAATAATATTAACCTATTTCTTGCAGGTATCTTTGAGTTTATGGTGGAATTTAATATACTTCATTAAAATAATAAATTAACTTTATGCATTTAATATTTCAATAATGGAAGGAAGGTGTTAATATTTCCAAAAGAACACAACGAAAGTGTAACATATTTTGTCGTCTACTAGGAGAGAGATCTGCGATGATGAGGCGATAGTAGCGATCCTAGTGGTGGGCAACTACACATGTTTGCATTTTTACTACATATTGAGCTTCGCGACTGTATATAGTAGACTGTGGTACGATCGTCAAAAAAAACTACTTCGTTCAAGAAGTTTATCGTAAAGACAAATTAATTTGTGCTATAAATATGTATGATATTCTACATACAAAGCATACAAAGAAGTAAAGCTGATGTCCTTCCATGTAAATGTACAAACATTTGTGAGGAGAGGGAATGAAAGAGGAGATAGTTTGGTTCGTAGTAACTCATGACGATGTCAGCTGGGAAGCGAAGCGGTGAGGACTCACGACTGGCTACAAGACGGACTGGCCAGACGTAGCTCCTGGCGGACATTGACCCGCAAGACGCTTCCTCTCCCATGCATTGCTTCTAGAGTGCAAAAGTGATTTAACGCGTTCATACACCTTTGCATAGTGCAAGGGGCTACAGAGCTGTTTGCATGTAGCCTATCTATCTGCTGCAAAGAGGACTAGATAACTGCAGTATTTCTTTGCCATGGATGAGATGTGTTTCGACGCCGACGATTTCAATCAGAGCTGTGGTAACTTACATTTAGCTGATGAACAATTATTATTATTGACTTATCGTCATTTACTGCAAACAATTGGATCCTTCTCGCACTTTCTATTGCCGCTAAATAGCGGATGTACTAGCAATGCGTTCAATAAAACATAGACCCGCGCGCACATTTTTTCGCTCTCCAATGTGCAGTTGTACGGTTCTGTTAAAAAAAAAAAAAGTAAATCCGTGGCATTACAGCCCATGAAGGCTCAAGACCGACCAGCCTACTGCTGGTCTCACGATGCCGAACCAGAGGTGGACGATCATCCAACCAGAATGGAGGTATCGTGTGGTTAGCACGATGATCCCCCCAGCCATTATAGCTGGTTTTCGAAACCGGATTTCCGCTACCTATCGTAGCTCCCCAAGAGCATCACGATGCTGGGTGGGCACCGGTCCCGTACACTGGCCGAAATTTCATGAGAAAATTTCTTCCCCCATGAGGACTCGAACCAGCGCGCATTCCGTAACGCGAGTCCTAGGCAGGATGCCTTAGACCACGACGCCACGGCGCGGGACACGGTTCTCTTCAATGGCCCTTATTTTTACACATTTCACATTCCCCTATAATTTTTTGAGCGCTAACAAGACGGTGGTTAAACAACAAGGGTAACTTTTCTCGTTACACAATATCGCATACTTTTCTGATTTTCCAAAAGAGCGACATATTGTCAGGATGACAACCAATGGCGCTTTCATTTCTCACTTCACTTTACATATATTTTCTGAGACGCAATAGGTTTCAGTATGACTTCTGAATCATGTCACAACCAATACATTTCTTAATTTTTCCTTTTCCTTGCCTCCACATTTTCGTGGACCTTCTTAATAATGACAACCAATGGAAACTTCTTCCTGAGGCTCTGCCATACTCACTACCAGAGAGGCTACCAAATTGATTAAGTCCCTAATCGGCATAACAAATTGTTTCCAACTGCACCTTCACCACATCGCATTTTTAGAACAGCGGTAAAATAGCCAACAGATAACTTCTCCATTTTTGCCTTGCGTAGCTCCGAATCGTTGGATTTAGTTCTACGTACGTACATGCATACATACACCACAGTGAGATAAAAGAGCATTCTATGGCGCCAAAAAGAAAAAAACGTTTTCTGGAATGGTAGTTATAATAAATTATTTATTCAAACTTCAAAGGATAAAGCAACTTTAGTTAACATCTAGCGTGCTGATAACCTTATAAAAAGAGATTATGGGCTCCATTTTCGGTGTCTGTGTTAAGAATTTTATCTCATTCCACTGATTATTGTCTACCATTTGTATTGTATAAAATTTCACTTCAACTATTCAAGAAAACACCTTCTAAATTAAAATAAAAATCAAACGAATTAATTCTAAAATGGTAATTATAAAAAATTATATCAATAAACCGATTTCAAGTACCGGTACTTATTTATTTTATCCAGAAAGAGTAGGAAGTAATTCTACTTCACTTCCACATTACACTGGCGTCTCGTCATAGTTTAATGTCGTCTGGCCGCGAAACCAGGTGGCCCGGGTTCAATTCCCGGTCAGAACAAGTTACCTGGTTGAGGTTTTTTCCGGGGTTTTTCCTCAACCCAATATGAGCAAATGCTGGGTAACTTTCGGTGCTAGACCCCGGACTCATTTCATCGGCATTATCACTTTCATCTCATTCAGACGCTAAATAACCTAAGATGTTGATAAAGCGTCGTAAAATAATCTACTAAAATAAAATAAAAAATAGTTTAATGTCTAGTGCAGGCGCGTGCATTGGAAGCAGATACTACAGATACTAAATTGTTTTTTATATTTTATGCAGTAGAGTAGCAACCTTTACTGAAAAAATATTATTATGTAAGTACAAATATGAAGAAATAAATTACTTGTTTTCATAACTTCATTGTGCCTAAACTAACACAGAAATAGTGAATTTCTCAACGTTAAAATATTGCCTGTAATCAGGGTCCATATGAAAAAAAATATGAGCTTGCGGCACATGGAACATTTTGATTATATTACTACTAATTTTCATAATTAAAATAAACAAATAAAATTAACTTCGAAACTATCAGTCCAACTGAGATGAAAATTTGCACACATATTACTGTTAATGCATCTAACAAACGGTTAAAAATTTAAATAAGTGAATAAAAGAAAATCCACAAACGATTACGGAAAACACGGAAATTTTACTTGAAGCAAGTAAAACGATAGGTTTGGAAGTAAATCCCGAAAAGACAAAGTATATGATTATGTCTCGTGACCAGAATATTATACGAAATGGAAATATAAAAATTGGAGATTTATCCTTCGAAGAGATGGAAAAATTCAAATATCTTGGAGCAACAGTAACAAATATAAATGACACTCGGGAGGAAATTAAACGCAGAATAAATATGGGAAATGCGTGTTATTATTCGATTGAGAAGCTTTGTCATCTAGTCTGCTGTCAAAAAAATCTGAAAGTTAGAATTTATAAAACAGTTATATTACCGGTTGTTCTGTATGGTTGTGAAACTTGGACTCCTACTTCGAAAGAGGAACAGAGATTAAGGGTGTTTGAGAATAAGGACTAAGAGGGATGAAGTTACAGGAGAATGGAGAAAGTTACACAACGCAAAACGTCACGCAATGTATTCTTCACCTGACATAATTAGGAACATTAAATCTAGACATTTGAGATGGGCAGGGCATGTAGCACGTATGGGCGAATCCGGGAATGCATATACAGTCTTACTAATAAAAACTCTATATACAGACGTTTAACTCTCATATATTTATACAATGAGTAGCTCTTTATAAGTCGTGTGTAAATTCCTTACTAATAATCACTACATACGTCGTGTATAACAGTATAACTGTTACACAGCTACGTCATAGTTTCGTCATTACTTCATTACGAAAGGTAATAGAATATCTGAGATTCTCTATTGCATCCGGTAGAGCGCTCTAGTGTGCCGTGTTAAGAATCGATAGTACAACTGGCTCTGATCGATTACCACATTATATTTTGGTCAAAGAGAACAAGCTACAGCAATAATATTCTACTTATTCTGTGCTCTTTGGTATGTTCCTCTGTGGTTACAAGGCATCCATCATCATAAAATGACAGTCGAACGAACAGCTGTTAGAGGGGCGGCCATTTTTTCTCTAAATACAACGCTTAAACAAGGGGTTTCGTATATATAACTACTGCAAAGCAATTCCCATTGTATAGTTACAGATTGTTTATACATCCATCGCTTATGCATGGTTTATTAGTAACGTTTTCTGTCTCAACTCTGTATAAGTCTAGTATAAAAACTATACACGGTTTATTAGTAAGACCGATAGAGTGTTAGTTGAGAGAGTGTTAGTTGGGAGGATAATATTAAAATGGATTTGAGGGAGATGGGATATGATAATAGAGAGTGGAATAATCTTGCACAGGATAGGGACCGATAGCGGGCTTATGTGAGGGCGACAATGAACCTTCGGGTTCCTTAAAAGCCATTTGTAAGTCGAATTAAAAATTTCAAACCTTACTCTAGTGTCCCTTAAATCGACGCACAAGTTACTTGCCAAGTAGGAATCGCTAAAAGTAGGATTGAACCATTGACGATTGGTTGCAATGAGAGAACGAAGAGGTTATAAACAGAGAAGTCGCTACAACCAGGACCTACAACGTTCTTCTAGCGACAGAGGCAGGAGTGAAAGTGGGCAGCTGGGGGGCGACGGCTACACCTATCGCACTCTCCGTCTCTTTCTACTCTCCCTCTCTCTCTCTCTCTCCTTTTCACCACTACAGCTAAGGGTATGATTTTTGTATTTATTTTATTGCGTTATTTTACGACTCTGTATCAACATCTCAGGCTTTTTAGCGTCTGAATGAAACGAAGGTGATAATGCCGGTGAATGAGTCCGGGGTCCAGCACCAAAAGTTACTCAGGATTTGATCGTATTGGATTGAGGGAAAACCCCGAAAAAAACTTCAACTAGGTAACTTGCTCCGACCGGGATTCGAACCCGGGCCACCTGGTTTCGCGGCCAGACGCGCTGACCGTTACTCCACAGATGTGGACGGTGTGATTTCGTAGTGATTAGTTTACCTCTATTTCGATGCTTATATTATATTGATTCCGGTGTATATTTCGTGCAAATATGAAGATTCTTGTTGTTGTTGTTTAGTCAACTGTCCGAAGACAGGTCTGAACCTCACAAGTGATACCAAGAAGGCGCCACTTATGAGGCAAATAGGCCAGGAGATAATAGGGTAGAGAGGCCAGTTCCTTTCCGCCTCCAATGCATACATCGCCGATTGGCTACATATTACACTAGTCAGACTTCAGATGCATACAAACAATTGTTCTTCCTCTGACACATCATCAAGTGAGATGTACTGCCTGATAATAGATGTACAGTTCCCCAAAAAGGGAATGAGACGGTGGAATATTCTTAAGTCTCAGATGCAAGACACTGCGCATGATCGGAGACTAGAGCAATGATACACAAGATAACGAATATTTGATTTACTTAAATTCAGGCTATTTGGTTTGTTGCTAGCATCGTTTCGAAATTCACTTCAAAAACTGCAAAAAATATGGTAATATGACGTAAATAATAGATGAATTTATATATAAATTGTGTAGTTAAATCGACATTTGAATCTTCATGACTAGATCGACACTCCGCGCAGAAAAGAAAGCTTTTGTGTCATCTCAATAGCTCAGACGCCAAGATTTCTGCATAGAGAGCAAAAGAGAGCGTGTTCCATTTTTAGTCTATACGAATGATTTTTTTTTGTGTCTGATTAACGTTGAAATAGAGTTTTACAGAGTCCTGAGATTAGTGTTAATGACCAAAGACAACACAAAATTACAAATATTAATATTACAAACCTTACTCTAATGAATACTTTTATTACACTACTGTTTGTGAAAAGTGCTACACCCAGAAAGAACGGCCCGAACGACTCCACACTCAGAAGATGAGTAGAATAGTGTACCACCAATAATTGATTAAGTTTCGAGAGAGATGGCGTACACATAGGCCCAACAGTGACGTCTCTTGTGTCACCAGCAAGGTCAGTGTTATGACTTGGTCGGTCAGTCAGTGCAGAGCTTCCAAACGAAGTGGAGACGTGAAAGCTACAGGTATGCTTCGTCGACGTGGAAGGGCGCAATATCAGCACTTGAGTAAGTTCGAACGGGGCAAAATGGTTGATCTCCGAGAAGCAGGTCTGTCATACCGTGACATTTCGGCTTGTACAGGGCATGCCGCTACGACAGTGATGCGTTTGTGGAACCAGTGGATAAGGATCACAATAAAGACAAATAATAAACTAACGTGTTTGAAATGATCGGCCTGTTTGTCCTATGTAGAAGTTACAAAGAACACAGCACAACCATAACAAAACTACAAAACACTTCCACATATGCAGAACACATCGCAAATACTAACCACACCTACAGAGACATAAACACAGACATGGAAATTCTACATATTCAACCAAAAAACCAGAAACTAAACACACTAGTATAATACGAATATAGGCTATATATACACAAGGACACATCCAAATGAAATTCTCAACACAAATCAGTTTCAGAACACACACACTCTTTGACTCCACATTACACTACACAAACACACCCCCACAGGAAACACAAACAGAAGGCGCCAAGACAAGCACCAACCAGTTCTGAAGATTTCCCATAACATGCTGATACATGTTAACCAGGTACGGTAAAATTTAACACGAGAAAGACATAATTCATATTCCGAAGTGATATAATGTTAAAAGTAGTGTAATTAAGATGTATCATCAAATATATCGTTAATATTGATTCAATTTGAGGTTTGGAATTGAACGGGTTACATCAGCTGCCAGTTTATGTGTATGACGTGGATATGTTGGGAGAAAATCCACAAACTATTAGGGGAAAAAACAGAAATTTTACTTGAATCAAGTAAAGAAATAGGTATAGAATTAAATTCCAAAAAGGTAAAATATATGATTATGTCTCGTGACCAGAACATGGTACGAAATGGAAATACAAAATTTAGAAATTTTCCTTTGAAGAGGTGCAAAAATTTAAATATCTCGGAGCAACAGTAACAAATATAATGACACTTGGGAGGAAATTAAAGCAGAATAAATATGGGAAATGCCTGTTATTATTCGGTTGAGAAACTTTTGTCATCCACTCTGCTGTAAAAAATCTGAAAGTTAGAATTTATAAAACAGTTATATTACCGGTTGTTCTTTATGGTTGTGAAACTTGGAATCTCACTTTGAGAGCGGAACAGAGATTAAGGGTGTTTGAGAATAAAGTGCTTAGGAAAATATTTGGGGCTAAGAGGGATAAAGTTACAGGAGAATGGAAAAAGTTACACAATCCAGAACTGCACGCATTGTATTCTTCACCTTACATAATTAGAAACATTAAATCCTGAAGTTTGAGATGGGCAGAGCATGTATCACGTACGAGCGAATCCAAAAAAAGCATATAGAGTGTTAGTTGGGAGGTCTGAGGGAAAAAAGACCTTTGGAGAGGCCGAGACGTAGATGGGTGGTTAATATTAAAATAGATTTGAGGGAAGTGAGATGTGATGGTAGGGAATGGATTAATCTTACTCGGGATATGGACCGATGTCGTGCTTATGTGAGGACGGCAATGAACCTTTGGGTTCTCTAAAAGTCATCTGTAAGTAGGCCTAAGTAAGTCTTGATTCAATTTTGAAAAGTATAACAAATATCACTACTCATATTCACTTAATATCAACCCAAAAATCTATCCTACCCATCATTCCATTAACGACTTTGAAGGGGTCCGCGAAAATATTAAATTTTGGAAATTAAGTCCGCAGTGCTAATACTTTTGAGAACGACTGCAGTAAATGATTGCTGTATGTTATTCCAGAAGACAGACCGTTAAAGAAAGGGACAAGAAAATCAAGTCCTAAATTCGCCCAACCCACGTACGGATTCCCCGTTAAATTTAAGAAAAGCAGAACGTGCGGCGAGAGTTGCTCTGCAGCTTCTTGGTTTGCTTTGACCCTGACATATGAGGGGGCGATTTGGCAAGCATCTGACTCGCATTTTGACCTTCCACAACTCACGTCAAGTAACAGTACAATTTATAATTGAAATATATTAAGGAGTCTTTCATTACTTTGCATCACAAGCTCATGAACATAACACAATACATTTAAATATACTCGTACACACCACATCATATTTAACGTAGACTAAATAAGGGACTGCTTTTAATGAGGGAGCACAAAGTCTTGCAAAGTATTCTAGAATTACTGCAGTAATATGAGGAGTAAACGTGAGGACGATTTTAATAATACATATGAGTAAAATACAAATGGAAGCAATATAATAATAATACAGGGACATCATTTTATTTTTACTTCAACTTTTATTGTACCAGATTTTTTGAATGTACTTCACTCCCACCCCTTCTACTAACGAAGTTCCAACCCAACTGTCGTCCATATAGAACCAAGGCCGCAGTACTGAGTTAGTGATTATAGTACGTTTCAGAAATATGTTCGCGTTTTCCAGTGACGAAAATTTCCAATATTGAATCATATTTTCGCACAGGTACTGTCGTCCGTTTGCATCCCGATTTCCCCCACTGTTTCTGCTCGCTCCACTGTAAAAACTAGTGGCTGGGCTTTCTTAACTCTTTTCTGAAAACATTAATTTCTGTTAGGAATTAATTGGACGTCTACGTAATATTATGCAACTGTTCAAAATAACTTAAATAAAAGGCCCTCGTTATGTAATTAACTATCACGTGATTCCCCCCCCCTTTTCTATGATCCTGCGACATAACCACTTGGACGGACAGTAGATAGCATGTCTGAGTAATTTTATCTGTGCGGGTCGGGCAGAAGTGAAGATTGAATTTACAGTACGTAAGGTACTCTTTTATAGAGTAGATACAGAATTACTTCAACATGAGTTACTAAGTATGAAGGACGAAACTGGTAATTGGAATTAGATGCAATAGTCTATAGTGCTTTAATAGGCACAAAAGAATTGAAGCCTGTATCGAAATGAACATTTTGAAAAATGTGTTTAAATATCCATATTATGATTGTTTTTCATTTTAACTTCATTCTCTATATCGTACGCTAATGTGCTGTACATAGTATAATATACACTGCATAATGAATAGTTCGCATGGATATCTCAGTTCGTGAGTAAAAACACTTATTGTTAATACTGTACTGTATTCTGATTAAACAAAACCTAATGAAAATTATCACACTCAAAATCGCGATATTTCCTACTTTACGTAAATGGATGAACTACTTTTCTTCCCTCCTGTACCTAGTAAAGTGATTTGTTTGTATTTTACGCCAGTATCATCGAACTCCAGTCGTGGAAGGAGGTAGCAAACAGCGTTGATCCAAAGGTATAGACAGGTTAATATTAAAAATGTTAGTAAAAATGAAATGAAGGCCCTGTAGGTATCACCTATTATTATTATTATTATTATTATTATTATTATTATTATTATTATATTGCTTCCATTTGTCTTTTACTCATATAATAATAATAATAATAATAATAATAATAATAATAATAATACAAAGAGAAGTTTTGAATCAATATTTTGTAGGATAATATTCCTTACTAAAGATTTTTTTTGATCCTACAGAATATATCTGTTTTGGTAACATTTGTATGAGGAGAAAAATTCGCTCCGGCGCCGAGGATCGAACCCGGGTCCTTGGTCCTCAGTACCAAGCGCTCTCACCATTGAGCTACACCGAAGTCCAATCCACAGCACCCGATCGAACCCCCCTCCTCCAGTGTTTTTACCTTTGTGGTCTGACTCTAAGTTGGGCATGTATGTTGACATTTTATTAAGTCAACTGCCATTATACAAGGAGCGCATTCAGTTGAGTGACTTGGTGGCCGGGATTCCACAGGAATCTGTACAGAAATATGCCTGTTGCTAGAAGAATTTACTACAGATCTTTTTTTTTTTGTCCTACAGAATATATCTGTTATGGTAACAATTAATATTAGAGGAGAAAATGGCAGTTGACTTAATAAAATGTCAACATACATGCCCAACTTGGAGTCAGACTACAAAAGGGAAAAACACTGGAGGAGGGGAATTCGATCCGGTGCTGTGGATTGGACTTCGGCGTAGCTCAATGGTGCGAGCGCTTGGCACTTAGAACCAAGGACCCGGGTTCGATCCCCGGAGCTGGAGCGAATTTTTCTCCTCTAATATTTATAATACGCGTTAGTTTAAATCCAATTTTATGATGCATTTTTTGGTGTTATGCGTAGAACTTCAAAAAATGAGTTTTTATACTACCAGACCTCTCAGTCCAAATTCTTCTATTGATAGTTGCTCAATAACAGGCCTGGGCGCTATTAACTCAATTGAGGCACATTCCCCGACTGAGACGAGTACATAGGAAGTAAATATTGCTCAGTAACAGATGGTATAAGGCTTTTACGAACTTTCGGCTCTCACTGATCGCCTGAAATCCATCACTGATGCACAATGGCTAACGTGTGTTTGTTTATATGGCTGTGTAAGCGAAAAGGATATGAGGGGGGGGGGGGTTTCTGAGTTCCGTTTCGCTTCCCCGTTGTGCCCAGGGCTGCTCTATAGTAACCTCGCGCGCTACCATCTGTCGTTCTGATCGCAAAAGCCAACGAATTCAACAAAATTACTGCGTAGACGTATACAGGGTGATTCACGAGGATTTACCGTCCTTTACGGAGCTTATTTCCGAAGACATTCTGAGCAAAAAAATGTCATATAAACATGGGTCCTATTCTCGATATTTACAGAGTTACGTTTCGTTATTGGAACGCACTGCTGTGAACGCGTGATCTTGGTCAGCGTGCAGTCAGCAGCCAGCGCGAGCGCTACGGAAATCAAAGAGAGCCGTATGCATTTACGTAGAGCGACGAGTGCCGTTCACAAGCGTGCGGCCAAGTGTAAATTAGGATGCAAAATTGAACTGCAAATAATTAAGTCGGTGGAAGTGGTGTGATATGTAAAAATTGTTGTGATAAGTGCATAAGAATAATGTAATTTTGTAGTTAAAAATAGAAAAAGACGTTTGTACGAAGCAACTAAGGAGTTCACAGCACATTTTCAGTTTCATAATAATTAAAGAAATGATACTTCTGAATGGTTTATTCTCTATTTGTATTATTCTTTTACCTTCAGACTAAAGAAAAAATGTATTTTACAAACAACTTTAAATTAGTGTAACTCTGAAAATATTGAGAATAGGAACTATATTTATATGACATTTTTTGCTCAAAATGTTTTCAGAAATAAGCTCCGTAAATGACAGTAAATCCTCGTGCATCACCCAGTATAAACATGTCGTGAAAATGTGGTACAATTTTCATCACTGAATCTTCATATAAGACAACCACCAAGGGATTTTCGTGGATAAAATATCGCAAGAATAACTTACTATATGTGGTATTAGCAGTTCATCAGCGACGCCGAATCGGCCATCTTTATTCAATTTCAGTGACGAAACGTAATTTAATGTCAGTGGCATATTATTGGCAAAAATAATTATCAACAGTAATCTCACTAGAGGTTTTGATTTATCTAGATAAAATCAAAACTCGAGTGGGATTTAATTGACTATTACACGATTAGAAGAATATATATAAAGATTAGAAGTAACGAAGTACTCCAATAAAATAAAATATTAACTTACGAAAATACAAACCTGTCTTCAAATTTGTACCATCTCAACATTATAAATATTACGCTAGTAGATGGCAGTAGTATGTTATATTAGCTGTTTTCTTATCAGTTGTGCCAACTATGGAATCTTCATTGAACTATAGACGGTTACTGGTCAAGAAGGCTTTGTTGATTCAGTTTCATTTTTATTAAAACAGTTGCATTCCACTTCAATTATCCGGATCCCAGTAATCAACGTCATTTGACAGATGATTTTCAATAAATCTTAGTATTAAACAATCTCTGATACGTGACTATTCATAATGTCATATAGCAGAAGCTGTAACATAACCTAAATAATATAAACGAGTGTTAGAAAAGTTTTAATTAGGGATGATGAAATAAACAAGAAACATTTTAATTAACGATGATGGAATAAAAAATAAACAAGAATAATTTTAAAAGAAACAATTATTGAAAATAGGTACAATTTTCAAATTTGAATGTTTTAGTGGTTGGTGATTCAGTTGATGTTATATTGGACGTGTGCGTAAAAGAAGTGAACTCTTTGATGTATATGGTGTATCCCTCAACTTATTCAGGATTTCCGAATGGTGCTCCTCATTTATTTGTAAACAGGGTTTCAGGGAAGATGCATAGCTATGACCAGTGATCTTTATTAATTCTTGATCTTGAATGCCAATGTGAGTCATATTTGAAAGTGCTGTGCATTGACTGGAGTGGTTTGTAATTTTTTTTTTTCTTTTTGACGTCCAGACCAGTGCAGTTTAAAATGTTGGCAAACAAAGAAACAAATGCTAGGGTAGTGATAAAAATAAACAAATGCTAGGGACGCGATAAAATTAAACAAATGCTAGGGGCACGATAAAATTGTGCGATAAGCAGCCATGATTGGTTGAAAGACGTCCTTTCGTACCGTTTTATTTGGTCAAAAGTAGTGTGACGTAGTAAAAGTGTAATAGTCAGTGTAACAGAGAAAACTGTCGGAAATTGGACACTACTTCAGTGCTAACATTAGACCAATATATCTGAGACAGTAAACTTGAAAATGCAACTTGCTTTGACACTGAGACCATTCTTTGTCAAAAGAATATTAAAATAATTTCGCATATTTCATTCACGATAACGCCACTGAGCATATCACCCACTATTCAAATGCCGCATTCAGTGGAAGTCTTATATTATGATCACATTCTTAATCGTGATTTTGGTTCTGTTCTCCAATTTGAATCTTTCTCATTTTTACCTGTAAGGTGAGATTAAAGAGATTATCAATATTTGCTACGAACTAAATTATCAGGAAGTAATTTATTGAACTCCCTCATTCAGGAATGAGAGATTACACCAATTCTAAGAAAGAAATAAAACAAATTCGATACACCTAAATAATTACCACATGCAACACTCATTATCAACCTCGAGGAAAGAGGAGATGTAAAACTCCCAAACAATTAAGAGACAAAATCCACTTGGAGACCAAGACAGATCTAGTCCCATACTCAAAGAATATGATGATGATGATGATGATGGTGGTGATGATGATTTTTTATTTTTTATTTTAGTTGGTTATTTAACGACGCTGTATCAACTACCAGGTTATTTAGCGTCGATGAGATTGATGATAGCGAGATGATATTTGGCGAGATGAGGCCGAGGATTCGCCATAGATTACCTTGCATTCACATTACGGTTGGGGAAAACCTCGGAGAAAACCCAACCAGGTAATCAGCCCAAGCGGGGATCGAACCCGCGCCCGAACGCAACTTCAGACCGGCAGGCAAGCACCTTAACTGACTGAGCAACGCCGGTGGCTTTGGTGATGATGATGATGATGTACAGGTAAATATCACAAAATGTGAAGCACGCACACAGAATATCAAGCTCGTACTGTTTAATATTGTTACAAATGCGTTTTTGAATTCTAACACGAAAGAGAAGTGCATTTGCCAAAAACTGGTCTTCACGACTGTACGTATTATAATGTCATGAGGGGAGGCGGTGGCAGCCAAGAGCGATTGCTGTTAAAAATCCGGTGTGTACATCCATTCACAATTTCATTATACACACAGAAGTTTAGAGTATACGTTGAAGACCTACGAGATATTCAGATGTGTACATCAAAGTACCTCTTTGACAAGTCACAATGTGAACCAGATAGGCCCACGTCTTCAGCTGACATAGTAGTTTCCTTTAAGTGGAAAAGAGCTGTGGGTAGTGCATCAGCGGGAGAAGAAATCAGGAAGTAACGCTAACAATAAGTATCTCTGGATTTACAACCCACGCTCTTTACGGTACAGTAAGGATGACTGTGGTGTTCACAGCTATTGAATTGTGCCATCAGGCTTAAAAGATTCTTACGGGGGTAGTGACCCCGTAAAGTTACTGGTGTTGACTGGAATGGAAAGTTCAACAAATTAGAACTCGGCTATTCAGATGGGTTGTAGCAACTGGACACGTGAACAATAGTTTGAAGAGTATGTGTGTGCGTGTGTGCGTGTATGTATGTATGTATGTATGTATGTATGTATGTATGTATGTATGTATGTATGTATGTATGTACAGGGACATCATTTTATTTTTATTTCAATTTTTATTGTACCTGAGTTTTTTAATGTACTTCACTCCCACCCCCTCTACTAGTGCACTTCCAACTGTTCTCCTCACAGAACCATGCGTATACAAAGTCGCCTTAAAGTCGTAGTAAACACAAACAGTATTGAGTTAGTGAGTATAGTACGTTCCAGAAATATGTTCGCGTTTTTCAGTGACGAAAGAGCTTTCAATATTGAATCATATTTTCGCACAGGTACTGGCGTCCGTTTGCCTACGTCGCATCCCGATTTCCCTTACCCGCAACTGTTTAAATTACTTAAATCAAAGTAATTAACTATCACGTGATTTCCCTCCTTTCTACGATCCTGCGACATAATCACTTGTATGGACAGTAGATAGTATGTCTGAGTAATGTTATCTGTGCGGGTCGGGCAGAAGTGAAGATTGAATTAGAGTACGTAAGGTACTCTTTCATATAATAGATATAGAATTATTTCAACATCAGTTATTAGTACGAAGGACGAAACTGGTAATTGGAATTAGATGCAATAGTCTATAATGCGATAATATGCACAAAAGAACTGAAGCCTGTATCTAAATGAACGGCCACCATTTTCAAAAATGTGTTTAAATATCCATATTATGATTATTTTTCAATTTAACTCCATTCTCTAAATTGTACGCTAATGTGCTGTAGACAGTATAATATACACTGCATAATGAATTCGTTCGCATGGATAGCTCAGTTCGTGAGTAAAAGCACTTATTGTTAATACCGTACTGTATTTTGATTAAACAAAAACCTAATGAAAATTATCAAATTAAAAATTACGATATTTCCTAGTTTACGTAAATGGATGAACTACTTTTCTTCCCTCCTATACCTAGTAAAGTGATTTGTTTGTATATTACGGCAGAATCATCGAACCTCAATCATGGAACGGGGTAGCAAACGGTGTTTCCGGCTCTGAACCATTAATCCAAAGGTATAGCCAGGTTAATATAAAAAATGTTAGTAAAATTAAAATGATGTTCCTGTATGTATGTATGTATGTATGTATGTATGTATGTATGTATGTATGTATGTATGTATGTATATATATATATATATGTGCGCACATGTGTACGTACAGATGTATGTATAAACACATTTGGCACTGTTTTATATCACTAATCCAAGTATCTACTGTTTCTTCATTTTGTCTGCGGTGTATCTTTTGGATGTATATCTATGTTACATCCGGATCATAGTAATTGATGAAGACATAATAGAATGGCAGTATGGAAAAGAAGAGTATCACATAAAAATCTGCTCCAAATATATCTTCTTACACGTAAATAATTCCTCTCGGGCTACGAGAATATGGAGAGGATAAAAACTGCGAAAGAAGTTTAGAAAAATCTACATATAATATAGCCTACACACTTAAAGTAAGATATTTCAAGAGGTCGATCAGTTACCTTCAAAAGAGTTCATAATTATTTGTTTAAAATGCCTCGCACAATTGAAACGTCCAGCGCGATCTGTTGAGGACCTTAGAAAGTTTCTGGAAGTCTTGATACTGTTATTCATCTAAGGAGGTACCTACAGTAAAGTTTCCATTGGTGGAATCGAGGCTGCAATGGAAAGTGGGACTTGATTTCACCTTTGCGTATCTTAACTACATCTAACTGAAGAATAAAGTTCAAAGCCTGCCAGGGAGATGGAGACACCGTAAACTCCAGCAGTAACGTTCAATCGGCCGGCGAGGCATAGAAGCGACGAAGACGTAGTTCAAACATGAAATGGAAGCATGAACTTGACTTCAACGCCAATACAGTATATACAGAATGAACCGTAAGTAATGCCATTAATTCTGGTCGGTGATTCCTTGAGTAAAGAACAACAAAAAAGTTAAATACCATTTTGATATATTTTGAATAGTATTCCAGAAAAACGTGTTTTTTTAAAACACATTATTACATTTTGCAACGCTGCAACCAGCAGGCAGTATGTTACACATTGAGTTGTGATGCTTTGAACAACCCTTTACCATGGCTTGTTGAAGGTCAATGCCATTGAAGGTCATTGCTTTTAAACTCTTAAAAAAAAAAAATACAGACTATATACAGTTTAATTGTTGTGTTTAAACTGTGCTAGAGAATGGAGAATGAACAGTATTCATTTCACGTTAAACAAAATCTTGCAAAATTTTAAATAAACTCTAAAACCTAAATTTAATTAAATATTCAGAGATAACAGACAATAAGACACGCTTATTTCAAACTGGAGTGAAAATATCAGGAAATATTTCTACACTCCCATTTCAATGGAATGTTCTAGAGATCGTAAACAATAATGATGGATATTTCACGTTATAAAAAGAAAATGTTAAAACATTTAAATCTCTAAAGGAAAAGAATAAAAATACGATATGCTTATTTTACGTTAAATATTAGTATTCCCCCCCCCCCCATATCGCTGTTATTTATACTCGCTTTAACATCTTTGGTCATATCGCGATTATGAAACAAGTTTATAATGTTATTGTTTACTATTTATGTTATGGAAAGAACGTACTTTATTCTGCAGGGCTCGGAAAAGTGACATAAGTCAGTTTTCACAAACCATTTTTGATAATTTATTGACGACTTACACTGGTTTATGTCGATTTGATTTTTTTTTATGTATGAATTATTGTAATGGGAGAAATACTTATGTATTTTTTTTTCCAAGCGAGCAGATGTTCCATAAGTTGTCAATAAATTATCAAAAAAAGGTTTGTGGAAACTGACTGATGTCACTTTTCCCAAGCACTGCAGAATTCATACTTTTATGAATGTAGTAATAATATTTCAAGCGCTATTCTTTTTTCTGCGACAGGATTATAAAACAATATTAATAAAGAAATAATATCAGATTTGTAATTATGTGTAGTTTGATATCATGACCTATGAAGAAAGAGGTTGCTGTGACTAATTCAGTATATTAAATATTATAGCAATGAAAAATTGTGTCATAATGTTAACTTCATGATACAATTAGTATTTGAGGAGAAAAATTCGCTCCGGTGTCGGGGATCGAATCCGGGTCCTTGGTTCTACGTACCAAGCGCTCTGGCCACTGATGTACGCCGAATTCAATCCACAGCATCGAATCGAACCTTCCTCCTTCAATGTTTCCCTTTGTGACCTGACTCCAAGTTAGGCATATATGTCCAATGTCAACTGCCATTATACTAGGAGCGCACTCAGCTGAGTAACTTGTTTGGCCGGGATTCAGCAGTTAACGTGCACAGTAATCTCTACAATTCGGCGTAGCTCAGTGGTCAGAGCGCTTGGTACGTAGAACCAAGGACCCGGGTTCGATCCCCGGCGTCTGAGCGAATTTTTCTCCTCAAATATTAATTGTCAATATTACAGATATTATTTTGTAGGTCAAATTAATAAAAAATCTATAATATTCATGATATAAGTTACGTATTCTTAATAGAAGTCCTAACATTTTAGTTGTCACGGTATAATATTTTTACGGCACTAGTTCGATAATAAAGCATATTATGCATGATTTTCACTAAGATAAAGACTGTTTTTGCACGATAGTGTGTTTTTTCGTCGTTTCAGCAAACGGCCGCCACTATTGGAAATTAATTTTGCTGAATTCAGAGTTGCCAACCTAGGTAAGTATGTTGAAATATTACAAATAACTGCTCTAGGGTAGCAATTAAAACTATTCCTAATCGCTCAAAAAAATACTGTACATTTCACGTTTGTGAAGTGCATTACAAAATATTGGAAATTG